>NC_089832.1:13100174-13150174 GCF_035046505.1 Tiliqua scincoides
AACCGCAACAGTGGAAGCAAGTGGGCAAGTGAGCAAGATGTCATGATGAATACAACAACAACAACAACAACAACAACAACAACAACAACAACAACAACGTTATGTTGTTGGCCATCCTGTTGACCATCCTAGACACAAACCCTTGTGAAGTTCAGGTTCATCCTCAAATATACCGCCTTTCTAGTCATCGGATTACTCCTCTGACTTTATTCAAGGCAGTTTACATTGGCAGGCGTTTCTAAATCCCTCAAGAGGATTTTTATAATCATAGGGGTTCTCTCTTTCAAGAACCAACAACATTTCAGAATTGATCTTCCTGGTTTGGTCTCACTTCTGGCCTCCAGTTCTCCCACGCAGGCTGACAAGCAGCTCCATCTCTCACATGGAGGGCAGCCAAGATGCTTCTTGCTCACACCAAGAGCAGGTGGAATCACTCAGCAGGGCTTGTCAGCTGCTTCAAGGTCTCACCATTCAAGGTGCCGGTGGCCTCAAACTGGCAACCTTCGAATGTTCTCTTCAGGCTAACAGAGGCTCTACCCTCTAGGCCACACCTCCTGCCCAGGAGGCCATGCTAATCTGCTGCCTGAGGTGAGTATTGGCCTCCTGGAGGTTCCATCATGACATCACATTGGGGGAAACCCCAACTCCCCAGGAATAGATTTAATCAGTGTTGGCAATCCTAGACACAAACCCTTGTGAAGATCAGGTTCATCCTCAAATTATTTGGGGTGGGATGGGGAATTCCCTCCCTTTCTCAACTAACATCGACCTGCCCTTGCCCAAACTCATCAGGTTGCAGCGGACAACATGGTGGGACCTCTGCATGCTGATTGGAGGGAGATTTAGGGCAGTCCAAAGGAAGTACTTAACAAGGCGCATTGTTGGCCTGTGGAATTCGCTGCCACAAGTTATGGGAAGGGGCACTAGAGTAGAGAGCTTTAAAAGGGACTGGATAGACAGCTCTATCAACGACTACTAGTCGTGATGGCTATGGGCAATCTCCAGGCTCGGCAGCAGCGTACATGTGAATATTAGTTGCAGGGAAGCAATGCTGGGAGAGAAGCATGTCTGTCTCTCCTTTCTTGTGGGATTCCCAGAGGCAGCTGTGGGCCACTTTGGGAAACAGGATCCTGGCCTAGGTGAGCCCTTGGGCCTGCTTCAGCAGAGCTCTTCTTAGGTTCTTAGTTCAGGTTCTAAGATTTTTTGGGGGGGTGGGGGGGTAAAGTGAGGTGCATAGAAGGGAAATGTGCCCTAAAAGAGGAAATAAGAGTGGATTCGCAAAGAGCAAGGCCCATGAGAGGAGTGTAAAGGGGATAAGAACATAAGAACAGCCCCAATGGATCAGGCCACAGGCCCATCTAGTCCAGCTTCCTGTATCTCATAGCGGCCCACCAAATGCCCCAGGGAGCACATCAGATAACAAGAGACCTGCATCCTGGTGCCCTCCCTTGCATCTGGCATTCTGACATAACCCATTTCTAAAATCAGGAGGTTGCGCATACACATCATGGCTTGTACCCCGTAATAGATTTTTCCTCCAGAAACTTGTCCAATCCCCTTTTAAAGGCGTCCAGGCCAGTCGCCGTCACCACATCCTGTGGCAAAGAGTTCCACAGACCAACCACACGCTGAGTAAATAAATCTTTTCTTTTGTCTGTCCTAACTCTCCCAACACTCAATTTTAGTGGCTGTCCCCTGGTTCTGGTGTTATGTGAGAGTGTAAAGAGCATCTCCCTATCCACTCTGTCCATCCCCTGCATAATTTTGTATGTCTCAATCATGTCCCCCTCAGGCGTCTCTTTTCTAGGCTGAAGAGGCCCAAACACCGTAGCCTTTCCTCATAAGGGAAGTACCCCAGCAATTTGTACCTGGGCCCAGAGTCAAAAAGGGGGCCCAGAAATTTCACGAGATCTTACATTTTCCTATCTCACCTGGACTCGCTGCCCACGCGGGATGCTGGGGGCACTACTCTGGGCATGGTAGCCGCGGCTGCCACAAGCCATATGCACCAGGTTGAGGAATGCATATATGATGCTCCTTAACACAGTGTCAAATCTGGCAGGAAGCTGGCCTGCTACAACAGGTTCGTGAATTCGCTTGCCATGAAGGAACGTAGAGGAGCTCAGGAACACAGCTGTGGGGCTACAGCTGAAGCAGAAGCATGCTTTGGTGCACACAGGACACTTTCCATTCTGGTGTGAGCCTCATTTTCTGCAGTGATTTTCTATAGTTAAAAGATTTTCGGGATTCTTTGGAGTGTGTTCGGTTTTCCGTATTGCTCTGTCTAGCTGCTGAGGCATGCAGGCAGGTAGACCAGAGCTCCACATCGGGAAGTCCAGTAGACCTGGACTCCAAAGACTATTCTGGCTGTCACCACTGTCCCCCCAACCTGTTTCACTCCCCCCCTTTGGGAAGGGGCTCAAAAGAAACTTTGTACCCCCAGATAGACGTCCTCTCAGAGGCCCTGCCAAAGAGTACCTGACAATATGGGCTGGGGTCAGCAGCGGACCTCCCCAGCCCAGTGCCCAGGGCAAAGGTTTGCCACAGTGCCACAGTGCCCAGTTTGCACAGTTTGCCACAGTGCCCAGTGCCCAGGGCAAAGTGGTGCCCCCCCCGCGGGCTATCACTGCCCCCTTGCACAAAAATCCACCCCTCCTACTCTCCTGAGGCTCACGGATTCTGAGCTTCCCCAAACCCTCTGAGGTTCCCCAATGCTATAACCTGTGCTTGCAGGAAACTGGAAGCACAGTTTTCGCCCCTGTCTGGAGAGTCAGAGAGGTCTCTGTGGGGCCCTAGAGCCTTGTGCCTGGGGCTTTTGCCCCATCGGACCTTATGGTAGGTCCGCAACTGGCTGGGGTAGGTAGGTAGGAGGAACTGATCTAGTTTTCAGAGGTGAAAAGGAAAGAGAAATCTGAAAAGCTCTTGCAACTCCCCAAAGAGCCAGGTTTGTAACAGTCGAAAATGATAAATGAATGGCTTACAAAGGCATTTTGATATTTCATGCGCCGGTTTGCACAGCTGCGATGAGGGGGCTCTGTAGCGTGCGCTCGAAGTAAGCTATAAAATTGGTTTCAAGTTAAAATATTAAAAAAAGGGAGAACTCCGGTGATGGCTTTACTGGTCTACTTCCAAAAAGTTATCAAGTGGCTCAGCAGATGTAATTACTCCTCAACCCTGCCAAGGCTTCGAAATATGCCCATTAATTCCGCAATTCCCAGTCTGTCCATCAGTCAGTCATACTTAAAAAATATGTCTGTCACAACTTAGGTGTGGTAATCTATTGATAATCATATAATAAAAAGCCATTTGGGGGAGGGGGAAAAAAAAAACCCAAACCAAAAACAACCAGCCAGCACATCTTTTTTGCAAACTTTCCGAAAACTCTTTGGACCGACGGCAAAAGCAATCCTGACTGGCTAGCAAGTGGAACAGTGGACAAATAAATGGCAATCATGACAGATTATGCATCGGAAGGATCAAGTGGATAGAGAGATGCTCTTTACACTCTCACATAACATCAGGACCAGGGGACATCCACTCAAATTGAGTGTTGGGAGGGTTAGGACAGACAAAAGAAAATATTTCTTTACTCGGCATGTGGTCAGTCTGTGGAACTCCTTGCTGCAGGATTCTTTCACCCTCCAATTGGCCCATCTCATCTGCCATGTGACTGCCGTGTTTTTCACGTGTTCATAAAAAAAAAAAAAACACCCTCATCGAATATTCCCGTTTTAGGCAGCTTGCCTCACTCCCCTTTCTACTTTCCACCATGCAGGACAGCATCAAAGAGGACTGCCCAAGTCAGGAATTCGCAACAGCATTTCAAATGAGCGTCTACAGCCCCATAACTCTGACATCCCATAAGTCAGTCTGGCACAAAAACGACAGATGTTGATCACATAAACTGTACCTGATGCGGTCAGAGGCAAGCAAGGACATCATCGGCCAACTGTGCATTCCGGAAAATGCACTTGCTAATCTTTTTGGTCTCCCTCTGAATGCTCTTCCTAAAGCTTCAGCTATCAGGTGCTGTTGGTTAGATTGAACCCATTGTTCCTTCTCAAGCAAATACTGTACAGAAGTTTGGGGGCAGGAGGATTTTGAACAGGGGACTTGCTTTTGCTCCCACCTTCTCCTTTAATGTACTGTTAAAACACAAGATGACTAATGGTTGGCAACCTTCAGTCTTGAAAGACTATGGTATAAGCCTACAGCACCTGGTATTCCTAGGCGGTCTCCCATCCAAGTACTAAACAGGCCTGACCCTGCTTAGCTTCCAAGAACAGACAAGATCGGGAGATAGTGTTCAGTATAGGGAGATGGTTGGCAATCAGCCTACAGCACCTGGTATTCCCAGGCGGTCTCCCATCCAAGTACTAACCAGGCCTGACCCTGCTTAGCTTCCGAGATCAGGCATGTGCAGGGTAACAGATGAATGTGTTTTAAAACACACACACACACACACACTCTTTAAAAAACACTTTCTACCAGAGAGGGGCAAATCTGTTGCGGTCACAAGTCTCCATCCCCTTCATCTCAACTCCAAAACGAGTCCTAAGGGGCAGACTTTCCAATTCACCCAGAGCGCTCCGGCAACTCTAAAAGACTCAAGTCCTGAGTCTGTTCCATAAAAAAGTCAGCTGCGGCTCTGCAGGGGGAAAAAAAACAGAGCTGCTGCCGGAGTATGTGTGTGTTTGTGTCGGAGTTCTCATTTAATACTCCCCTGATGTCCCCATCCCATCTGCAAGCAAGGCAGGAGGGCGTGGGACGAACGGAGTCAGAGCAGGGACAGAAGCAGGAAGAGGGAGGAGGGTCGCGTTCGGCAGCTGGGAGGTTTACCAGTATGACCCAATTCTTCACAGCTCAGAACCCACAGCCCGACACAGCACCCCAAAGGAGCTCCTGGCTCAGCGGCGTCACTAGGGTTTCTGACAACCAGTGTGGGAGGTCAGCTTGTCACCTCCTCCCATGCAGTAACACCTTGGGCAGTGGGCATGGTGATGCGCTATCCCCCCTGCTGGTTTTGTGACTACTACTTTTGAGAGAATACAGCTATTTCAACACTGATTGTTTCATTGCATTCCGCATGAAATTGCGCACTGAATGATATATAACACGATGTGTGCTCCCTGGGGCATTTGGTGGGCCGCTGTGAGATACAGGAAGCTGGACTAGATGGGCCTATGGCCTGATCCAGTGGGGCTGTTCTTATGTTCTTAACTACAATTCCCAGGAAGCCTTGCAGGTCTCTTGTGATCTGGTGTGCTCCCTGGGGCATTTGGTGGGCCGCTGTGAGATACAGGAAGCTGGACTAGATGGGCCTATGGCCTGATCCAGTGGGGCTGTTCTTATGTTCTTTACTACAATTCCCCGGAAGCCTTGCAGGTCTCTTGTTATCTGGTGTGCTCCCTGGGGCATTTGGTGGGCAACTGTGAGATACAGGAAGCTGGACTAGATGGGCCTATGGCCTGATCCAGTGGGGCTGTTCTTATGTTCTTTACTACAATTCCCAGGAAGCCTTGCAGGTCTCTTGTTGTCTGGTGTGCTCCCTGGGGCATTTGGTGGGCCGCTGTGAGATACAGGAAGCTGGACTAGATGGGCCTATGGCCTGATCCAGTGGGGCTGTTCTTATGTTCTTATGTTCTTATGATGGTATTATTTGAAAATACCGAGATTTAAAAAATGGGGCCCAGTAGCGGTGTCACCTTCCCCTGTGCATCCCTCAAACCCCCCCCCCCCGCACCCTGCTAGCGATGTCACTGCCCTGGCTTCCAGCCAACACTGGCACAGACACCATTTCCAAACTTTACAAAGCGCCTCGGCTTGGGTGACATTCTGGTGCGAAGGAAAGCCGCACCTTGACGATTGCCTACAAAAATACTGACAGCTTGCGTTCTCCGACCAGTGCCCGGCAACACATTTCCAAATGCTGCGTCCCATTTCTCGCGAGCGATGCCATCTGCTAGAGGTGGCATTTCGAGGTGGCGTTTGCCGACTACCTTCAAGAAGTCATCTGCCACTATCTAATGCCGCCTGAATAAAGGGGATTAAGACTCTGATGCAACAGAGACTATTGATAATGTGGTATAATTGGGAAGAAATGAAGATAAATGAGGTTGAGGATGGAGAGGCAATTAGCGGAGCCGCTGGTACAGCTGTGTTCTCGGCCGGGCTCCCCTGGCCTTTCCTTTGGTGAAGTATGTGCAAATTAAACATAATGACAAATGCTCGCTTCCCCCCAAGCTCTTCATTTTGGGAAGAAAGTTCTTTCTTGACATCCCATGTAATAAAATTACTACTTTCTTAAAGAGCAATGCATCAGTGGCCTTTTGCGCAGGACGTATTATTTTATCCCCTCTCCTGGTTATCGCAGCCAGTCGGTTCACACAGTCAGAAATTTGGCTGCAGCCAGCACTCTCCCGCCTCCTCTCGTGTAATCAGATGCCTTCCTTCCCTTCTCTTCCAGGTTTGCGCAAGCCCTGCCTTGCTGTGATAGCCATACTGCGCAAACAATGGTTTGTGCAAACCACAGTTTGCCTCCAAGCCAGAATAGGAAACGATAGCATCACATGGATCTCCAATTCTGGTTTAGAAGCCAAGTATGGTTTATAGAAACCACAGTTTGTCCAGTCTGGGTGTCATGACAAATGCTGGGTTACTCACAGGACCAGTCCAAGATTTCCTAGTCCCTGAAGGGGCATGCTAGTTGCTGCCTCTCTTTATCTGGTGGTGTACCAGGAACCACCTTTCTACCTCTTCCTGTTAGCTGGATTTGAAAAGGGAGAGGGAGACTGAGTTGAAGAGGAAGTGAGGTGGAGAGAATGGTGGCCTAGAGTGTCTGCTGCTTACTGTAGCTTGAAGGATAATCTGCAACAGCTTCATCCTCGGTATGAATCAAATACCCTCTCTCTCTTTTTTTTTTGGGGGGGGGGCAACCAATATGTTGAGAATGAGAAAGTTCTTGCGCAGCCATTTTTCCACACTTCTGTATAGTTGGTAGAGCATGTTTGTTATGCACAAGTGGACAGTCTTATCACACCCTGGAAAGCTGTCAGGGTGGGTTAGATGGACCAGTGCATGGGACAGGTAGAGCAGATAGAGGGAAGTTCTCTCCCTCTTGCACAACACCAAAACCAGGGGACATCCACTCAAATCGACTGGCCAGAGATTCAGAACAGACAAGAGGAGACATTTCTTTACCCTCCACGTAATTCATCTGTGGAACTCCTCGCCACAGGATGTGGCGATGGCACATGGCCTAGATACTTGTACTTTGAAAAAGGGGACTGGACAGGTTTATGGAGGGACAGTCCATCACAGGTTGCAAGTCAGTAGGGCTGTATGCAACCTCTGGGTTTTAGAGGTAGCCTATTGCTGAATACTATATGTAAGGGAGTGATACAGGTATCTTATAAGCTCCCTGAGGCATCTGGTGGGCCATTGTGAGATGCAGGAAGCTGGACTAGATAGGCCTTGGCCTGATCCAGTAGGGTTCTTCTTATGTAAATGATCTGAGACATGGAGGCCACTCTAAGCTTCTTGGAGTTTTTTGGAGAAAGAATAGGAGATAGTATATATTTAGTTATGGGGGGGGGGGAAGGACAGGGACTAAAAGACGTATATCTGCAGGAACCTAAAAACCAGCTGAGAGAATCATTTCACAGAAAACAAGCTGTTGAAACTGCATTCCCTTGAAGGTGACTTGAAAATAAGTGCTCTCCTATTTATAATTCCAAAGCACCGACAGATTTTTTGTAACGGGTGGCCCAAGATAACGGCTGAGGATTTTCAAGTGGTCTTCAGAGGTCCTTCGCATTGTGCTGAGAACAAAACTATTGGAAAAGGTTCTGCTCTCCAGCACCATCAGTGTCAAGGTTAATGAGCTAAAACTAGTGAAATTGATATTACCAAATTAATGACTTTTTTATAGTACACTGCATGGATTTTAACAGAAAGCCTAATGTGGAATAGTTAGTCTTAATTGAATTAGAAGGTATCACACGCATATCATTAAGCTCACTGAAGACGCTGGCGTTTTAAGGTAATTGCATCCACGTCGCGAGCTGTCTGGACAATCCTCTTGCCGAACGGATGCTTCCCCGCAGTCGCCCGGCCGCGATCGGTTCTGGATGCAGGAAGTTCCACTACCGGAGGTCCACCACCCATTTCAACAGAAGGAGCTCATCCAGTCACACATTTGTTTCAGCGAGGAGTCTTCTGTTTTATTGTTGCATTCTAAGTGAACCTGCTACATGCACACACCTTGTTCTGGAGATCCATTTGGACTGTCTGCCGGAGTCCAAATGGATCTCCAGAACAAGGTGTGTGCATGTAGCAGGTTCACTTAGAATGCAACAATAAAACAGAAGACTCCTCTGTATGCCATCTCTGCTGCTCTCGGCTACTACTGTCCTCCATACTACTTGTTTGGCACCAGTTCCTTTTCTCCACTATCTTCACCTTAAGAACATAAGAACAGCCCCACTGGATCAGGCCCTAGGCCCATCTAGTCCAGCTTCCTGTATCTCACAGCGGCCCACCAAATGCCCCAGGGAGCACACCAGATAACAAGAGACCTGCAAGGCTTCCTGGGAATTGTAGTTAAGAACATAAGAACAGCCCCGCTGGATCAGGCCATAGGCCCATCTAGTCCAGCTTCCTGTATCTCACAGCGGCCCACCAAATGCCCCAGGGAGCACACCAGACAACAAGAAGACCTGCAAGGCTTCCTGGGAATTGTAGTTAAGAACATAAGAACAGCCCCACTGGATCAGGCCATAGGCCCATCTAGTCCAGCTTCCTGTATCTCACAGCGGCCCACCAAATGCCCCAGGGAGCACACCAGACAACAAGAAGACCTGCAAGGCTTCCTGGGAATTGTAGTTAAGAACATAAGAACAGCCCCACTGGATCAGGCCATAGGCCCATCTAGTCCAGCTTCCTGTATCTCACAGCGGCCCACCAAATGCCCCAGGGAGCACACCAGGTAAAAAGGGACTTGCATCCTGGTGCCCTCCTTTGCATCTGGCCTTCTGACATAGCCCATTTCTAAAATCAGGAGGTTGCACATTCACATCATGGCTTGTAACCCGTAATGGATTTTTCCTCCAGAAACTTGTCCAATTCCCTTTTAAAGGCGTCCAGGCCAGACACCATCACCACATCCTGTGGCAAGGAGTTCCACAGACCAACACACGCTGAGTAAAGAAATATTTTCTCTTGTCTGTTCTAACTCTCCCAACTCTCAATTTTAGCGTTTGTCCCCTGGTTCTGGTGTTGTGTGAGAGTGTAAAGAGCATCTCCCTATCCACTCTGTCCATCCCCTGCATAATTTTGTATGTCTCAATCATGTCCCCCCTCACACTTCCTTCACACTTCCTCTTTCATTCCATCCCCCTCATCCCACCTTCTTCTCCACACTTCTGCTCTGTTCCTCTCACCCATTCTCCTCCCCTCCACCCTCTTCTTTCAGCTCCCTCCCAATCTTGCATTCCTCCACACTTCTACCTTCTTTCAGTTTCCCAGCTCTCCTCTCTTTCACACTTTCTTTTCTGGCTCTGCTCCCTCTTTCTTTTTGAATTCGGGAAGTGGGAGGAAGAGGAGGCAAGACGGGAGCTGGGGAGCTCCTCTGCCAAGCTGCCACCCGCGGCTACCATCTGACAGCTCAATCCTAATCAGAGCTATCGCCAGCACAAACGTACCATAAAATACATTTGCTATGACCTAAAAGTAAGGAGAGTTGGTGGGAAGACCTGAGCTATCCTGCCACTGCTGAATCCAGCAAAAAGCCACCAGGGCAGGTGAGTTCTGCACCAGGAGGGGGAAGAATGGAAGTTGGGAGGGTGTGTTTTGAGATGGGGGTGATTCAGGCCTGGGAGGAGAGTGGGGATGGTGGAGAAGACCTTAGCCATATCCTAACCCCCTTTCCAGGCCTGAAAGCCCTATATGGGGCTACTCAGATTTCCACCAGTAATTTAACTAGTACAGATCTGAGCACTGGTGTCGCTAAGGGGGTGCGGGCCACACCAGGTGACGCGCTGGGGGGATGACGTGCCCTGGGGGGAGGATGCACTAACATTGTGGGGTTAGGGGCCACCATGCCATGCCATACACCGTTGGATGCGGAATGGCCAGTGGAGTGCAGTGCAAAAAACAGAACTGAAATAGCTCCTTTCGTTCAAAAGTAATGGCCAATAAACCGGAAGGAAAAAATGCATGGAGCCCTATGGAAAGTGAAAGTGAGCCGTATCATGCGTTTACTCGCGAGTAGGCATACTTGCCATAGTCCGTCGGAAAGGATAGGCTGAGAGGAATCCAACGACATCAGAATGGTCCTGATCCAATGAATGTAGCCCCCCAAAAACACCGGAGAAGTTCCCCCCTCCCAGCTGCAAGTCTGAGCCTGAAACAAAGTCACGTGGCCACGTTTACTTGTGAGTAGGAGGACTTAGTCAAGGCAGGCTGAGAGGCTCCAAGGACGTCAGAGTGGTCCTCATCCAATGAGTGCAGCTCCCAAAAACACTGGAGAAGAAGGTTCCTCTCTCCCAGTCTATGGAGTCCTATGGAGAGCAAAGCCGCCTCACAGTCACGAGTAGACAGACGTGCCTTGGCTGGTGGTCAGGCCAGGCAAAGGGGAATGTGAGGACACCAGAAGGGTCCTGAACCCATGGAGCTGCTCCAAAAGGCAGCCTCCCCCCACCCTTAAAAGAACAAAAAAGAGGCTTGAATGGTAAGGGGAAAGTATTCTATTTTGCACTTGTGAAGTCAGGAGGGTCTTTATTCTGATGTGCCTGAAATAGAAGAACTTTAAACTGGGCACTGGGAGGGCTGGAAATCTCACTGATTCTTTTGGAGGGGGGGGGTGTTATTGCAGGCAGACTACAGAGTAAGCTCCATTGACCACTATGGGACTTACTTCAGAGTAGACATGCATAGAATTGGGCTCACAGGCTGCAATCCTACCCACACTTTCCTGAGAGTAAGCCCCTATTGACCACAATAGGACTTACTTCAGAGTAGATTCACTTGGTGGAACAGAACTGGCTCCCCCTTATTCAATTATTTTATTTTAATTTAATTATTTATAATTATTTATTTTAATTTGCTTGATGATGTCACTTCTGGCCATGACATCACTTCCAATGGGTCCTGGACAGATTGTCATTCTAAAAAGTGGGTCCCAGTGCTAAACGTTTGAGAACTGCTGCAATAAGGTGTTAGTAAGTTGACGTGTGTGTGTGAGGCTCTACAAGTTTTCAAAATCACTAAAATCAGAATCTGGAGGAACAAGACCGTCATGTTATATATCAATCAATGCGTAACTTCATGCAGAATGCAATGAAAGAAACCACACTGAAATATCTGTGTTCTAACAAAAGGTACAGCCAAAAAACCGGTGGGGGCAGGGCGATGGTACATCACCACCCCCACCTGGGGCGCTGCCCCACCCACTACATGGGGTGACACACAGGCCTCCCACACCAGGTGACATGAATCCTAGTGACGCCACTGGCTCCATTGGGTATGCTGGGGCTTGACACCGGTCCCTTACCCCAAGGAGACCTCTGCCTGCCCAGTTTCAGTGTTGAAACAGTGCCCCAGTACTGAATAAGATTGGACTATCAGTCAGTTTCATGGGCAGGCTAGTCTATCTCCGCATGACAGCTTCATAGCAGCGTGCGCCAGGTTGCTTTTTAAAGAAAGTCTTATAACCCCAAGAATCTAAAAGGTGAAGGAGATATGCTCAAGCCCAAAAGGCATGGTTGCATCTCCATCACCCTCTAAGAGCCCTGACCAAATTTCAGTGCCCAGTCTTTGATTTCACTGCAGGCCTGAGCACATGACAAGCTGAACCTTAATGGTTTGATCTGGGCAATAAAGTTCATGAATACCTAATGAGAATGGAACAACTTGGCTACTGATTAAATGTCAAAAAAGGATTTTATTGTCAAATATATGGCAGGTACAGGAAGATATACAATAAAGAACTGGTGAAAGCTTGTTTTGTTTAGTTTGCCTTTTTTTTAAAGTTAAATGAATTCACAAATCCTGGAGAGATGGGATGGATTCAGTCACAATCCTGACTTCTCACCCAAGCTGCATTTTTTCTCCATTAAAAATATCTAAACCGGAGTTTCTCAAACTGCGGGTCGCAAACCAATTTCAGGTGGGTCCCCATTCATTTCAATGAGCATTTTATTTTTAAATTATTAGATTTGATGCCACCATGGTATGTGACTGCATTTGAGGAAATGTGCCAGAACTGTACTTTAATCAGGCTACTATGTATATGCTTTTGGGCATAATCCTAAGCAGGTCTACTCAGAAGTAAGTCCTATTGTGTTCAATGGGACTTACTCCCAGAAAAGTGAGGTTAGGATTGCAGCCTTTAACAGTGATCTTCAATGTGGCTTACTCCCAGGTAAGTGTGGCTAGGATTCCAGCCTTTGGGGATTTTTTTTTAAAACAGATCAGTAACTGCTTGGGATTCTTTTTAAAAAAAAAAATCTTTTAAACTTATATTATTGTAAACTTTTGGTTTACTTTATTAATTTAATTTCATTTTGTTGTATGGGGGTGTTAAAAATTTTCCTGCTTGACGATGTCACTTATGTCACTATGACATCACTTCCAGCTTAATAACATCACTTCCGGTGGGTTCTGACATTCTAAAAAGTGGGTCTCGGTGTTAAGTTTGAGAACCACTGATCTAAACCAAAAGGAATCTATGTTCATTACAAAGAAAGGGTGAGAATCTGCAACTATCATTTATTCCAAATAAACAGACCCGCTTATTTTTTGAAAATCTTTTGAAGTCTGTCTTCATTCAGAAGTTGCTCCTCCTCTGTGAGATCCCCAAATGCCTACTGAGGCTTCAACACAACCGAATGTAAGCAGAGTGCTGTAAACTGCAAAGAGGAAATATGTTGGGCTTGGCACTTGCCAGCGATGCACACATTTGTGTTTGATTGGAAAGCAACCCAGCAGCAAAACCAAGTGCTAATGATTGCCTGTTTGGAAAACTGTGGCGGCACAGAGCGGGCCAGGTCGCTCCATGGAGCCAAAAGATCATCCATTGTAATTTGGCTCACAGTTCCCCTGCCAAACGATTCTCAGTCAGTGGCGAGACTTGTTTTGAAACCTGGTTAGGAAAAAAAGGTGACACAAACGTACATACTTTGATGCCATTTTCCCAAGGGGCTGGGGATCTTCCCCTGGGGGCTGGGGATAAGAAAAGGCCCTCAGTTTGGCTGTACTTGTCGTAAGAGTCGACTTAACAGCCACCGGGTAGATGGGACTCCTTAGCCTGGGAAGGCAGCTCATCTGAGAGAAGGAAAACTCTGATCCCAAACCTCCACTGCCTTGTGGCTACATCCAGTTATGGAAAAGGCTTCAGGAGTCAACCTCGAGGCAAAATCCGGAGCCGGAGTCCCTGAGGCAGTTCATGGCTGAACGCAGTCACGTTCTGGCAACTCCTGTGATGCCGCTGGAACCAAGCGTATTGGCTTCTGCTTTTCCATTGGAGCATTTCAGCAACGTGGAGAGGGGGGATTTGCTGCATGGGTAACAGCCTATCCTCCATACCTACTTTACCCAGGCTTCGCGCACTGGAGAGGACACTCTGTTCCAGAGCCACCATTCAGAGTGTGACGCCATGGTCTTCCGAGACTGAAGGATGCCAACAATTTTCCCAAGAGTGCCGGAGGATGTTCAGAAGGGACATGCTGATGTCCTGCTTGAAGCTAAGCAGGTTTCAGCTTCACCAGTGTTTGGAAGGGAGACTGCTGGAATCCCCAATGAGGCTGGTTTTGTTTTCGGTGAGCAATTCAGGACTGTATCCTATCCAAGCTTCCAGCACTGATACAGCTGTACCAGTGGGGCATTCCCTGCATCCTGCTGTGGAGGGTCAGTCATGGACACCGCCTCAAGGTATGGAAATATTTGTTCTCTTACGTCGGGGCTACACTGATGCTGCCCCGGCACTGAAAAGTTAGATAGGACTGGACCCTGATATCCTCTTTTTCAATGATCGGCTCTTCAGAATAGTTTGCAACCTTTTTAAATGCATGATTAGTTCCTTCTTGCCCATCTATCTCTTCTTCTGATACTCTGGTCTAGACCAGAAGTGATTCAATTTTTTTTTTTTTCAGCTCAAGGGCCACTGCAGGATATAGCAGTTTCTTGGCATAATTCCCAGCATAACTTTGATGCCAGCTCTGTAAAAATAAAATATATTGTATTCCCTTCTTGTCTGAACACTGACATTCACTAATGACTGTTCCTTTTGTCTTTGATTTTTCTGCGGCATTCATCATTGAATTAAGGGTGTTCAGTGGAAGACAACAGGATGCTGGGATTTCTTGTTCACCCTTCCTCTCTCTACAGCCACTTCTTTTAGACCTGCTCTAATCCCAGACAGGGCACATGTTTACTTCTACCTCTGACCCTTTTGGCCATATGCTCTGTAGTAACAGCCAACCAGTAGTGGCCTGTATGGAGCAGAGAGTGACATAAGATGAGCATTGCTGAATCAGGCCTGAAGCCCATGCAGTCTAGTGCAATGTTCTAGGGCAACCCAGAAGAGGTGGACACAGCCATCAAGACTAGTAGCCATAATCAACTTAGAAACAACCCATTGGAAGAAATGCTGTATGAAAGATGCCGAGTACTATATAAAACCAGAATGTGTCCAAGATGGCTCCGTGTGCTTGCCTTAGGTTCCCTCCATCCTTTGCCAGGGTTTGAGGGTCCTTTGTGATGGCCTCTTGCCCAGGGCTTTCCAAAAATGCGGGAAGCAGCTGGGTCTATACACAGGCATAAAGAAGCAATCAACAAGCAGTGCTCAAGTTGTCAGGAAACATCGCAGCCTTCTCCGTAAATCAGGATTTTTTTTTTAAATCGTTGCATGTGACTTTGATAAAATCAGCACTGATTAAAATTGGCATTTATGTGGCTCCTGCTGTTGGCAGCTGTATAGCTGGCAGAAATATCTTCTCCTGCTCAGCAGGTTCGTTGTGGGTCCAAAGAGATAATGCCCATTTCGGTTTAATTTCTACATGTGTGGCTGAGCAGGCAGGGTTTGCGGCTTCAACTTTTGGTCCCAGGGACTGTTTTGTGAAGAGTCTGCTCCAGTTACTAAAAACTCCAGAGCATGAGAGGGGAATGGATTCCTTTATGATGCCACTAGAACGACAGAGCCACAAACAATATAATTTCTCCAGCCTGTGTGCAAAACTGCCCATCAGTGGATGTCACTTTGAATCAAAACAAATGTTGTGCGAGCCTGGTGTAATACGGAAAGATTTCTTAAGACGAAGATGGCAGTGACGCATGAGAAATCCATATTGTTTGTTTGGAAGGGGGTGCCAATGTTTAAGTAAACAGTAATACTTTTATACCCTCCACTAATGTCAAGGATTTCTGGAAACTCGAACTGGGTCTGAAACAGTGCTAATGGAAGTGCTATTGAACCAAGGCTCTGCTCCCATTGGCTACAATGGCTGTCAATCAACCTGGATCGAAGATCGCTGTAGTGAGTCAGCACAAAATGAGTCAGGCATACCATAATGGCAGGTATTGCTGTATACCTCTTCCTCTCATAATACTGTTTTCACCAAGGGTGTTCACCCCACACTGGTTTTTCCCCCAAGAGGATGAGCAGAGGGCAAACAAGATTGTGTTGATCATACACAGTTCACTGATTCAGTTCACTGATTCAGAGTCCCAAGTCCTCTGGGCTCCAGAGGTGGATGACAAATGTTGCCACTCCCTGTTTGTCACCACCTTCTCCACTGCTGCATCTATTTCGGTCCTCCACCACTCAGCTTGGGAGCAGCATGCAGAGACCACCAGTTCTCCCATATATGCTGGATCTGAAAAGGAAGAGCAGAAGTATGGAGGAGAGGAGAGTGGAGGGCTAGAGAGTCTCCTGGGAACTAGAGCATCTCTGGGAGATGCTTACTGTCACTACTCTCCTCTCCCATTTACTTCTTCCTTTCCAAATACAGCAAGTTTAGAAGGAGAAACAAAAGTGACAACAATTAGTCTGTGGAAATTTTAGATTGTGAGCCCTTTTGGGACAGGGAGCCATTAGTTATTTGATTTTTCTCTGTAAACCGCTTTGTGAACTTTTAGTTGAAAAGTGGTATATAAATACTGTTAATAATAATAATAATAAGAAGAAGAATTCCTTGCCACAGTACGTGGTGATGGCATCTGGCCTAGATGCCTTTAAAAGGGAACTGGACAAATATCTGGAGGAAAAATTCATCACAGGTTACAAGCCATGATGTGTATGTGTAACCTCCTGATTGGAAAAGGAGGCTACCTCAGAATGCCAGATGCAGGGGAGAGCACCAGGATGCAGGTCTCTAGTCTTCCGTGCTCTGGTGGGCCTGGTGGATCTGGTGGGCCACTGTGAGATCCAGGAAGCTGGACTAGATGGGCCTATGGCCTGATCCAGTGGGGCTGTTCTTATGTTCTTAACTACAATTCCCAGGAAGCCTTGCAGGTCTCTTGTTCTCTGGTGTGCTCCCTGGGGCATTTGGTGGGCCTCTGTGAGATCCAGGAAACTGGACTAGATGGGCCTTTGGACTGATCCAGCGGGGCTCTTCTGATGGTCTTAACAAAGGTACAGGTGGATCTCAAACTGTGCAATGGCACTGATCCTTCCTTCAGCCTGCCACGTGGACAACCAGCAGCACAAACCACTACCAGATGATCATAAAAAAAGGAACCCAAAACACCCTGACTTGCAAATATCCGCCAAGTCACCGCCATACGGCAGAGACTCCTTCTGTTGCTCCGGTCTGAACGGGAAAAAGAAAGCAAACCGGCTGGTATGGAATCTTGTGCATAATTTGATGGGGAAAGCGTCTTTTTAAAAAAAAAAAAAATCAGATACATCCCTTTAAAAAAAAATCAATCTCTTATGTTTTCTATGTTTTTCTCAAACACATTTCCTTGTCAATAGCTTGAAAAATTATATAGATTTAGGAGGATAGTGGTCTCAGTGTATCATCTCTCATATTATTATTCCAGTATCATCTGTTACAAAGTAAGACCAATTCCCACATCTAATTATAAACAGGATTTCAGAGTCATTAAACAAAATACATTAGTGCTGCTGTAAGAAGATGGGGGGGGGGAATGAAGATTAGTGTATGCTGTATGTCTTCCCCCCCATCCTTCCTTTTTTTAAAACAAGCTTTGAAGTGTCAGACATCTGCACTCCGAGGCCATAAATTGGTAAAGGATAGGAGAAGAGGTGGCAGACCTGGGAAGACTCTCCATCCCGAATGGTTTTCCAGCTGCCCCATTTGCACCTTGTCACTTCCCCATCTGACGCGCGGCATCCAGAGGGCATGATGCGTTTGCTTGTTTTTCAGTACTGCAGAAAACACCCCCCCCCAACCTTGGTAGGGCTTCCGTTCAGAGGTTTTCGCTCAGGCAAGACATCAAAAGGAAGCGCACGTGTTTTGCAAGGAGATAAACGAGATTTGTGGCAGCACTAGGGTTCGTATCACCCTACGAGAGGACAGCGTGTCACCCCCCACGATGAACCTCCTCCCATGCAGTGGGAGGGGCAACACCCCAGACGGTGGGCGTGAGAATGTACCATCGCCCCAACTCCACTGGTTTTTTTTTGGCTATAACTTTTGATAGAATGGAAATCTTTCAACGCAGTCTTTTCATTACATTCTGCATGAAATGACACATCAAATGATATATAACTTGATGGTATGATTCATAAACACCAGGATTTTAAAAAAATTTGGGCAGTAATGGTGTCATCCTCCCTCCATGCGCATCACCCAGTGTGGCCTGTAAAACCCCCCCCACACATACACCTGTCTAGCAACCCCACTGAATAAGATTCCTCCAGATCAGTGATTTTTTCGGCCAGTGGTACTTCTGAGGATGTATTTGGCCCCACTGCGACCCACATGGCACTGCTCTGTCTGGACTGGCACTGCTAGAAGTGGAGATGGGCAGTTGCCTGGCTCCAAGGCTGGGCCAAGACCTCCTGATGCAGCACCAAATGCTGTCTCTCTTCATCTGAGGCTGAGCCAACTTCTACTCCTACTCTCTCCTATGTTTATTTATTTTTCACATTTTTATACCGCCCTTCCTCCAAAGAGCTCAGGGCAGGGTACGCAGCTGCTCCCCCTCCTGTTGTCCTCACAACAACCCTGTGAGGTAGGTGAGGCTGAGAGAAAGTGACTGGCCCAAGGTCACCCAGGAAGCTTTATGGCTGAGGGGGGATTCGAACCTGGATCTTCCAGGTCTAAGTCCACCTCTCAAACCACTACACCATCCTGGCTCTCTACGTTCTAGCTCAGCACTCTTCTCCCTCCCCCCCCAACACTTCCCCTTCCTTTCCCAAACTAGGATGGAGTAGAGGCAAATAGGTGGACAGAGATGGGTGCCTCTCAAATCTGCTGCCTGGTGTACCCATTTCGTTGACGCAACTCATCGATGGGCCAGCCCTCTCCAGCTCTTCAAAAGACGCACAGTTTGTGGAACAAAGGGGCAGAGCAAAACATAGGTGCCTTATCTGGTATCAGTGGCCGTATCCACACATGGAAAGTGGCACTTGCAAATAAAAATAAAATCCTGCTTTGAAAATTTGGGGAAAAAATAAATTCCTGCTTGATGATGTCACTTGAGGCCATGACATCACTTCCAGCTTAATGACATCACTTCTGGTGGGTCCTGACAGATTGCCATTCTAAAAAAGTCCTGGTCCTGGTACTTAAAAGTTTGAGAACCTCTGCTCTAGGCCATCCCCCACATTCTCCTCTACTCCAGACTTCCTCTTCTTTTCCACTTGTCTTTACCCAATACAGGGAGTGGAAGAAGCAGAGACTGACACACCCCTGGGTAAGGGGGGGCAGCATTTGGCACAGCACCTCATATGGTGGAAGGTCTTGGGCCACCAGTGGCTAAGCTGGAGGGGGGGCGGAGCACTCAGGCTGGCAGCGAGGCGGGCAAGTGGCCCCTCCCTTTGGAGCCATACCCAGCGGGGGGAGCAAAACGGAGCCGTAGGGATCCCTTTTGCTTCCCCCGCCGGGCATGGCTCTGAAGGGAGGGGTCACTTGCCCGCCTCGCTGCCAGCCTGAGTGCTCCGCCCCCCCTCCAGCTACGCCACCATGGGCCACCCCTGGTTACACACCATCATTGCCCACACACAAGGAACCACATGCCTTATCAAACATTATACACTTAAAAATGAATTTAGACTTGCAGAAGAATGCATGGCCAGGCTCATCGCAAGGACGCCCTCTCTTCCTGGAGGAAAGCACCCTCCGCCGCTCATTTGCATACATCAGTTCATGTTACAGTTATCAAATTAACAGTTGCCCCATTGCCAGACTTGGCGCTGAGCTTAAGCAGGCAAAGAGGTAGGTGGGATCATTCCAGGCAAGTTCATTTGGAAGCAGCTCAGTTGTTCCTCGGGGTGCGCATGAGGCTGACATGTGTTGGGGGGAAAAGTATCTGGTAAAGCAAAACGCATCACCTCCTTTGATCCAAGTGACATTGTCAAAGCTAAACACTCAAGTCAGAATCCAAAAATCCCCAGTCATAGTGCGTAGATTTGGGAGCTGCAATTGGCACCATTATTTATGGTCTTATTCAAGCCAACTTCTTGTTGGCATCCTTCAGTCTCGGAAGACTCTGGTGTCACGCTCTGAATGGTGGTTCTGGAACAGAGTGTCCTCTCCAGTGCGCGAAGCCTGGGTAAAGTAGGTATGGAGGATAGGCTGTTACCCATGCAGCAAATCCCCTCTCTCCACGTCACTGAAATGGTCCAATGGAAAGGCAGAGGTCAATACGGTTGGTTTCAGCGGCGTCGCAGGAGTTGCCAGAACGTGACTGTGTTCAGCCATGAACTGCCTCAGGGACTCCGGCTCCAGAATTTGTCTCGAGGTTGACTCCTGAAAACTTTTCCATAACTGGATGTAGCCACAAGGCAGTGGAGGTTTGGGATCAGAGTTTTCCTTCTCTCAGAGTCCCATCTACCCGGTGGCTGTTTAGTTGCCTCTTACGACAAGTACAGCCAAACTGAGGGCCTATTCTTATCCCCAGCCCCCAGGGGAAGGCTAGTTGGCTAGCCAAGCCAACTAGACTAGCGATTTTCAAGCTTTTTCATCACATGGCACACTGAGAAGGCGCTAAACTGTTCATGGTACACCGTCAGTTTCTTGACAATTGACACGGCACACCATGCTGCTAGTGGAGGGCTCACATCTCCAAAGGCCCTACTAATAAATCAGGGGTCTCCAAACTTTTTGACCAGAGGGCTGCATCAAATACCTGGCATGGTGTTGAGGGCCGGAAAAAAAATTTAAATATAAAATTTATATAAATAAATTAGAGATAGATGAGTGAATAAATGAACAAATTGACTCATTCATTCAACCTCTCTGGCCCTTAGAACACCCTTCAGACAGAACCATAGTTCCTGCCACGTGGGCCAGAGGCTTTCAGGGGACAAGAGGCTGGCCGCGGGGTTGAATAGAAGCTTGCCGCGGGCCGCATCTGGCCCCCGGGCCGGGGTTTGGAGACCCCTGTAATAAATTAAATGTAAAGGGACAGGATCCCCCCGGCATTAAGCCTAGCCGTGTCTGACTCAACTCCGTTTCTAAGCTGAAGAGCCAGCGTTTGTTCATAGATAGTTTCTGTGGTCATGTGGCCAGCATGACTAAACGCCTAAGCACATGGAACGCCGTTACCTTCCCACCGAGGTGGTGCCTATTTATCCACTCGCATTTTTACATGCTTTCTAACTGCTGGGTTGGCAGGAGCTGGGACAAGCAACGGGAGCTCACCCCATCGTGCGGATTCGAACTGCCAACCTTCTGGTCAATAGGCTCGTTAGCAGTTTAACCCGCCGCACCGCCGCGTCCCCCTAATAAATAAATTACCCTCCCCAAATCCCACGGCACCCCTGCGAACCATCCGCGGCACAGCAATGTGCCGTGACTCACTGGTCGAAAATCACTGAACTAAACTGTGGATCACAACCACAATTAGCAAGTTTGTACTTAATTTTCAGTGATGAAGGTTCACCCTTTCACCCCCACAGGCGTTGCAATATCATACGAGCTACTGTCAAGTTGGAGAGAATATGGGGCAGCAAGGTAGGGGGAGGCAAAGACAAACACAAAGGTGAGAAGTCTCACTTTTCTGGAGTATTGTGTCCAGTTCTGGTCACCACATCTCAAAAAAGGTATTGTAGAACTGGAAAGGGTGCAAAAGAGAGCAACCAAAATGTTTACTGGGCTTGGGCACCACCCTTACGAGGAAAGGCTACAGACTTTGGGGATTTTCAGTTTAGAAAAAAAGGCATCTGAGGGGGGACACGACTGAGACATACAAAATTGTGCAGGACATGGATAGAGTGGACAGAAGGATGTTCTTTTCCCTCTCACACAACACCAGAACCTGGAGACATCCACTCAAATTCATTTTAGTGAATGCTGGGTAAACAAACATTTTTCTTTTGTCTGTGGAACTCCTTGCCACAGGATGTGGTGCTGGCGTCTAGCCTAGACGCCTTTAAAAGGGGATTGGACGAGTTTCTGGAGGAAAAATCCATTATGGGGTACAAGCCATGATGAGTATGCGCAAACTCCTGATTTTAGGAATGGGTTAAGTCAGAATGCCAGATGTAGGGGAGGGCACCAGGATGAGGTCTCTTGTTATCTGGTGTGCTCCCTGGGGCATTTGGTGGGCCGCTGTGAGATACAGGAAGCTGGACTAGATGGGCCTATGGCCTGATCCAGTGGGGCTCTTCTTATGTTCTTAACTACAATTCCCAGGAGGCCTTGCAGGTCTCTTGTTATCTGGTGTGCTCCCTGGGGCATTTGGTGGGCCGCTGTGAGATACAGGAAGCTGGACTAGATGGGCCTATGGCCTGATCCAGTGGGGCTGTTCTTATGTTCTTATGTTCTTATGTCCTAACTCTCCTGACACTCCATCTGGAGAGTTAAAACAAAACGTTTCTTTACCCAGCGAGCGAATAATCTGTGGAACTCCTTGCCACAGGATGTGGTGATGGTGCCTGACCTACATGCCTTTTAAAGGGAACTGGACAGATTGATGGAGGAAACAGTCCGTCACAGATTTATGATGCCTGTATGCAACCTCTGGGTTTTAGAAGTACACTACTCAGAATGCCAGGTGTAAGGGAGTGGAAACAGGAGGGAGGTATCTTGTGTGCTCCCTAAGGCTGCAATTCTATCCACATTTACTTAGGAGTAAGCCCTGTTGACTATAAATAATGGGGCTTAAGTCTGAGTAGACATGCATAGGATTGGGCTCTGAGGCATCTGGTAGGCCACTATGAGATATAGGAAGGTGGACTAGATGGATCTTTGGCCTGATCCAGTGGGGCTCCTCTTACTTTCATATGTCCCTGTTTTGCAGGAGGCACCAGAGTGATGTGCTTTGCTCGCTCAAACCAGTGAGCAAACTGACCTGGGTTCTTCCCTGATTTTTAATTTTACACTAATGGTCAGTTGACAACGTCCAAATGTTTCACGTATGGCTGGGTCAGTCCAGGTAGGGAGTGAAGACTTTGTGCAGCCTCCCCACATCTTGGAGGGTCTGTTGGAAGCCCGTAAGTCATACTTCCAGGTTTTCCAGAAAACGGGAAGTGTGTCTTAGAAGCCTTAGACAGAGGCCTTCTGAGACATGGGGATACAGTATGTGCCTCAGAACATGTTCAGAGGGTACCTCCTCCTCCCATGCAGCAAGTGGTGCAATGCCCTGGGTCAGTGGGCAGTAGTGACATACCACTGCCCCACCACATTAGTTTCTTGGCTATACTTTTATAGAGATATTTTAATGCGGTTTGTTTCATTGCATTTTGCTTGAAATTACACATCGATTGGTATAGACCAGGGGTCTCCAAACCCCGGCCCGGGGGACAGATGCGGCCCGCAGTGAGCCTCTATCCAGCCCGGAACCAGCCTCTTGTCCCCTGAAAGCCCCTGGCCCACTGTGCCAAACATGACTGGAACTATGCTCTGGTTGCATCTGGAGGGTGTTCAAGGGCCAGAGAGGTTGAATTAGCCCATTCATTCATTTATGCACACATCTAAGTTCCATCTCTAATTTATTTATATAAATTTAATATTTAAATTTTTTTTGGGGGGGGGGGGCTTCAAAACCGTGCCAGACATTTGATGCAGCTCTCTGGCCAAAATGTTTGGAGACCGCTGGTATAGAACATGATGGTATTCTTCAAAAATACCAAGATTTAAAATTTTTTGGCTAATAGTGGTGTCACTATGTGCATCACCCCGTGTGGTCCGCAGCCCTTGCACCCCCCCTAGAGATGCTACTGCCTCTAGTCGCATCCGGAGAGTACAGGTTGGCCCTCAGATGTGGGTCGGAGACCTGTGTGAGTTGAATTCACAGGTTCCAAACTCATGGATAATTAGGGCCAACCTGTATGGCCCTGTGTGTTTAAAAAAGCAACACACACCCCTACAGTACAAACTGAAAGACAGCTGTTTCCGGAAACTGGCAAAGACATTCAAACAAGGTTCCTTTTCTCTTTTTCATAATATGTCGTTCTTGGATCTTTGTCATTTTTTACGCTCACAACAAAATAACAGCTTCGGCAAGTGGCTTTTTAGAAGACCGAACTCTTTTGACTTTTCAAGCACTTGAGAATTTAAAAGAGGGGATTTTTTTTTTTTAAGGGGGAGAGGGGAAAAAAAAAATTGCTGACCATGTAATAGCTGGGTACTCATGTTGGGTGTAAAACATGAAAGGTTACAATATGGATCCGTGCCGACGCCTTTTCTTTTCAACTCCAGCCCTGTCGCACTTGCTTCTGCTAACTCTGCAATCATACCGCTGACAGATTTCCAAGTTTTCTAAATAATGCATGGGATTTTCTTTTAACGTGTCAGTGCAGAAGTATCAATTCTGCCCCGGTGTCATTTGTGAAGCTGATTTTTCTTGACAGCATTCCATTAAACCAATGAGTTTCTCCCCTCCTGATGCTCCTTTAAATATTCCTCTGAGTGATGTATTTGTGGTTTTTTAAACAGATTGTGAAGGATGTTTGCATTTAGGAGGAAAAACTGCATGGCAGGTACACAGGAAAGAAAAACATACACGCACAAAACCACACAATCCAGATTTTTTTTGCTTTGTAAAGGAAGCTTCCTCTTGATGCCTCATTTGCCGGAAGATGAGCAGGGCTTGTTTTCTTGGTTACGATTTCTTCTGTTTCCTTAAACTATTGGTTAATCAACTGATCTCGTCTGATCTCGGAAGCTAAGCAGGGTCAGGCCTGGTTAGTACTTGGATGGGAGACCGCCTGGGAATACCGGGTGCTGTAGGCTTACACCATGATCTCGGAAGCTAAGCAGAGTCAGACCTGGTTAGTACTTGGATGGGAGACCGCCTGGGAAGACCGGGTGCTGTAGGCTTATACCATAGTCTTTCGAGACTGAAGGTTGCCAACCATGGTTAATCAAGGAAGCAACCACACTTGTACATCTTGGAGAAATGCTGTTGAAACACGGGCAGCCCAAATCCTAACCTGAGCTGGACCAGACAGGCCATATGGCCCGCAGTGTATCCAGTGCAGGATTGGAGGTAGACTGGCACAACTCCAGGGTAAGGGGGCTTATGTCCCCTTACCCCAAGTAATGCCTCAGCCACCTCAGTGGGGCTACTTGAATCTTGCTAGCTAAATCACTGGTACAGATTCACAGCCCAATCCTATCCACACTTTCCTGGGAGTAAGCACCATTGACTCCAATGGGACTACTTTTAAGTAGACATGCGTAGGATTGGGCTGTCAAGCAGCACAGTGTAACCCTAGTCTGCTTTGGAGGGAGGTTAGGGTCCAGTCTAAGTGGTCCCACCTTCCTTTTGGGTCAAACCCACCCACTGCCTGTCCTCCCCCACCCGAAATGCCCTCCCTCTGTCCTCCCAAACTTCCGTACCAGCAGCCCACCAGGGGCACGAACTTACCAGTGCAGATCAGATCCAATGCAGGGTAGCCAGTACATGTCCTTGCACTGACCTCCCTGACTCCCACAGTGGCGCAAACATGCTTTACCTCTCATTCACAACACCTGAAAGCCAGCGCGTGGGATTTGCGCCGGCTTAAGCGCAACTCAGGATTGCGCTCTTAGTGCTGATTCAGGAGTAGAATGCGGGAGGAAGGGAGAGATGGAATCGGCTCTACCATGTTTGCAAAGCCCTCAATCCAGCAAAAGCAAATCAAAGGGCTTGGGCTGCAGTCCTAACACCCTTAACCGGGATTCAGTCCCATAGAATTCAATGGGGCCAGCTTATGTGAAGACATGCATAGGCTTGTGCTGTTTATGCTTCAATTAGCCACTTGCACACGCGGTGATGCTTCTTTGGCTGTAGCATCAAGATATAAATAATCAAGAATAACATTGCCACCTCCCCGCCCTAAAAAAATGTTCCAATGCTTCAGATGTTAGATCTATTCTAGGATATATTTGGGGTGCAGATTCCAAAAATGGCATCAATTTGGCCGTATCAGCTCTAGTTTTGGAGAGACAGCATTCTCACCCTAGATGTTGACGTGCAGACAACAAGGTTGAATCGGCATATGAGGTGGCTATTCTGTATCTCCAAAACTGGAGCTGAAGGGGCAAACCTGATGCCATTTTTGGAATCAGCATCTCAAATATATCTAAGAATAGGTCTAACTTTTAAGGAACCAAGATTCGTTTGGGGTTGCGTAACGGAAGCTGGTGGACAACAAGTAGCTCATCTGTTTTTCAAGGTCTTTCCTCCTCTTCCACTGCTCCTCTGCTGCCCTGTGTGTTTAGAACTGAAGTGTCTCACCACACATGCTTCTTTTGATATACTGAATGCAAACATCAATGTAAATGCCCCTGCTAATTGGGCTCAGTGGTGCTCCTCCTATATTTAGAAGCGGAGCAAAAACAGAGTTCAAATTCTCATCCTTTCCCCAAGTCTATGCCAAAGGCCAGATTTGGCGGACACATGGACAGGGACTGTGAGCTACAACATCAATGTTTTCAACATCAATCTCTTGGCTTGGCTTTCAGCCCCCTTGGGAAGAGACAGTATCCATGACCTCCTCCACCTCCTCCAGGAGCTGGTTATGGACAGTTGCAAATAATGATGGGGTGGGTCAAAAGACTCATAGGCATTCCAATCCCCCATTGGGTTCTTGCCTGGTGCAACATCACAGCTACCAACAAAACTCCAGGAAGGTTCACTTTCTAAGTGTCTTTTATGCTCCAGGCCCCTCCATAAATGGGCAATGTTCCAAGTGCACGAACAGAGCCTAGAAAACTGAGATCTGTGTGGAAGGCCGCGACATACTGAACAACCTTCTCAAAGAAACTTCAGCAGGACTTCCAGTTTGAATTAACTTTTTGGAAACACAGAGCAGAAGAAGAAATGAATGACAACAATGCTTGAGAAATGACAAGCCACTTTCAAACAGACTGTCAACATCTTTCTCACTCCAGTGAGTCATCAGGAGTGGAAAAGATTTCAAGACAGATCCACTCTCTCTCTCTCTCTCTCTCTCTCTCTCTCTCTCTCTCTCTCTCTCTTTTATAAGAACATAAGAAGAGCCCTGCAGGCCAAAGGCCCATCTAGTCCAGCTTCCTGGATCTCACAGTGGCCCACCAGAGGCCTCCGAGACCAACACAAGACAACAAAGAGATGCATATCCTATTACCACTCCTTTGCATCTTGCATTCTCAGGTAGCCTGCTTCTAAAAGCAGGAGTTTGCACATATCCATCACGGCTTATAACCTGTGACGGACTTTTCCTCCATCAGTCTGTCCAATCCCTTTTTAAAGGCATCTAGGCCAGATGCCATCACCGCATCCTGTGGCAAGGAGTTCCACAGACTAATTACTTACTAGGTAAAGTAATCTCTCTCTTTCTCTCTCTTTCTAAAATTATTAGGTAGCAGTGTAGTAAGAACAAGAAAAAACAATTCTCTCCTTGTATTTTTTTCCCAAGTAACCAGCAAGTTTAAACTTTTTGCTACTCTGTGTGTGTGTGTGTGTACTAAAACAACCTCAAAGAATAACAACCACCACCATAGTAAACCGATATTTCCTGATTTGACAGCTACAGTTATAACCATTCAGGCGTCTTATTTCCCACAAACTCGCAACAGTTATAACCTTTAGTGATTAATTATAAAGTTTCAGGAGCCGTCGCACACAGCCTAATTTCCTAAAACAATAAAAAGACAGAGTTTCTCATTTGGAGTGAAATGAAACACGAACAGGTTGTTATTCATGCCGAAATCGAGATGCAGAGTCATGTTGCAGCCATTACAGAAGCCATTAAACACAACCTCGAATCAAAGAAACTGTAGGTCTGTCTCCTTAAAATAATATGTTTGCCTCACTAGTGGGGGCTCCTGCCTTGGTCGCCTGCATGCGTTCCAAGGAAGTCACTTTCCCAATCCAATCTCCTTTTATTTTGGTTTTACGCCACCATTCCATTTATTTTTAGCAGTCGTTTAGACGGGCAAAAAAAAAAAATAAAACCCAAGCATTTAGTGGCACGCGGTGCAATGTGCACCCGAAACGTTCCATCATTTCAATCAACTAACAGGATGTTGCAGGCAGCACCAAAGAAGAAGGTACGGAAGTGAGAACAGCCAAACGACCTGCGGAAAGTCGCAGGTTCAATCCCGGGTCTTTCCAGGTAGGGTTGGGGGTGGAAAGAGCAAAACCAAATGCTGGGGAGCCTCTGCCAATCTGAGTGCTGAATTAAGTGGCCCATATGAAGATAGGCTAGGAGACTGCTTTATAAGTACACCTCTTGTTTTCCAAAATCAGCAATTTCCCCAGATTATTCCCCAGATTATTAGGCAGCAGGTCTGGTCTAGAGGGTTGAGCCTCCATTTGCCTAAAGATAAAATCCGAAGGTCGCCAGTTCGAGGCCACCGGCACCGTGCGACCTTGAAGCAGCTGACAAGCTGAGACAAGTTATTCCGTCTGCTCTGAACGCGGGAGGATGGAGGCCAGAATGTGCGGCCAGATCAAGAAAGAAACATCTGAATGTTGTGGTTTCTTGAAAGATAGAAACCTTCTTTCAAAATTGTAAAAATACCTACGGGGATTTAAATTGCCTGCCTATGTAAACCGCCTTGAATAAAGTCTAAGGAGAAATCCGAGGACCAAGAAAGGCGGTATAGAAATACCTGTATTATTATTATTATTATTATTATTATTATTATTATTATTATTATGTCATCCCATGGCCGGCCCTTTCATGAGGCCGACTGAGAAGGATGCCTCAGGCAGCAGACTGGTGTGTGGTTCGCTGTCCACCTACTTGCCCCCAGTGTTGCTCTTTCTCCTTCCACTTGCTGCATTAGAAAAGGAAGAAGGGACAGAAAAGACAACAAAATTTGGAGGAAAGTGCTGAGCTAGGACACTCAGAGTGGGAGAAGTGGGAAAGTGGGAGAAGCAGAGACTGGCACATCATTGGATAAGGGGGGGCAGCAGTTGGCATGCCATCTCTTGTGTAAAGAAGTCTTGGGATGGCCCTGTCATCTAAGGTGCACCTGTCCCTCTCCTTACCAGGATTCCATCCAAGATGGGAGACCTGGGTTTTTTTCAAGATGACTTTCTTGAATTCTCCTGATCACTCATGCATTTGTGTGTGTTTGTGTTTGTTTCACAATCACCTTGATGGTTTCGAGTGAGTTTTGTAAGCTGCCTGGAGTTCCCTGGTGGGAGAATGGCAGGGTGCACACTTTAAAAATCAATCAGTCAATCAATAAGAGGACGACAACACCGGCCAACCCAAGAAAGACGTCGTAAGGATTATTGGGGGTCCTGCTGGCAAAGCACCCCCTCCATGCTTGAAAGGTGCTATCGGTCCCCCACCCATTCTTTCATTCTTATTATTATGCCAACACAGCCACACACCTCACCATTCCCCCCCCCCCCCGGCTGAGCCTTAAGACTGCCATTTGCCAAAATCCAAAGGTATGATCAAGATTTATCTCTCTCTAAAAAAAAAAAAAAACAACCTGCTCGCATAACAAAGGTTTTTCCCATTGCCAAAAATGAAGGAAACCAGAAACAAACCAGAAGACATTCCTCCATTGTGCAGGGACCTTTCCTGTCCCTTATGGATGGCTTCCAAAACATTCTAGTTTCTGGAATGCAGTATGAGTCACGCTGCACAAGGACAAAAGGTAAAGAAACCCAGTTGCCACGGACCAGCTCTGCAATACATGCAACTTTTCAATATGTGGCTCTCTCGTAAAATGGCTATTCTCAGCTGTACACAACCCAAAATAGCAACAGTGTGACAATGGAGACATTCTTCTTCCTAGGAGCAAGACAGCCAAGTGCGTCCCCACCCGAGCTAGGAAATCCCGTATTTACCTGCGTTGGAATTCAGCTCATCGTTCTCCGATTCGGTCCCGTTCTGGCTCCCGCTTCCATGGAGGCTATTCATGGCCATCAGCTTCATCTTCTGTAATTTCATGGCTTCAGCCATGGCAGCTGCCGTGAGACCTAGCCGCAAGAAAAGGCAGACAAATAAATAAACAGGACAGCCAAATGCTTTGCTCCAAATGCTCTGTGATGCCCTGACATCCCACTTGATATCTTCTTGACATCCCACTAGCTGGTGCTACCAATCCAATGGTGTCATCCAGGTCCTATCATGACTAGTGTGTAGCAGGTGTGTAGGGTCAGGGTTTAAAGCAGGGGTGTCAAAAATAAGGCCTGCAGGTTGAATGTGGCCCCTGGAAGCAATTTACCCGCCCCCCACATTATAATTGGGTGCTCCCAGCATGATACTAATTGGGCTGTTTCATATCTTGAAAATATGAGCAAGAGTCGGACATGGTCTCTTCTGCTATTTGCCATGAAGGAGTTTCGATGTGAGAACAAAGTGCTTACTTCTGGCCATCATCTGCTTCATGATGTCACTTTCTGCT
This sequence comes from Tiliqua scincoides, assembly GCF_035046505.1. NCBI lineage: Eukaryota > Metazoa > Chordata > Lepidosauria > Squamata > Scincidae > Tiliqua > Tiliqua scincoides. Next base: position 13,130,147 of record NC_089832.1, read on the forward strand.
TAATGGTGTCACTTCTGGCCCTCAGCAAGCACCATGAATGCTAAGTTTGGCCCTCTGTATGAAATGAGGTTGACGCCCCTGATTGAAAGCATGGTGTGGAGTTAAGAGGATCTTTAACAATTAACTTCTGTGCCATTTCTGTGCCACCTTATGGGATGATTCAAGAAGCTGCCTTGTGAACCTTCCATGGTGTCGGCTTCCTCATGAGGAAGCTGCCTGAATCAGCCTATAAGGTGGTGGTGGTTGGCAACCTTCAGTCTCAAAAGACTATGGTATAAGCCTATAGCACCCGATATTCCCAGGTAGTCTCCCATCCAAGGACTAACCAGGCCTGACCCTGCTTAGTTTCCAAGATCAGACAAGATTGGGCATGTGCAGGGGTGGCTATGCTGTATCTCCAAACTAGAGCCAGTGGTGCAAAACCGATGCCATTTTTTGATTCAGCGCCCCCCCCCCCCCAAAATATCATAAATTCGTTCAAACACCCTTGGCATCAACAGCAGCAAAAATGGAGGGGAGGGGAGTACTTATAAAAATATTTATAAGTAGTACTAATAACCAGAAAAAAAGACCCGCAAACATTGCTCTCCCTGTATTGACACATGTTTGCAAACTGCAGGAGCTGAGCTCTTTGCAGGGTAATATGGTATCTGATTTTTGAACAGCCTCTGTTGCACTCACAGCTGTTGCTGGGCTGGGGCACCTTCCTTATGAGGAAAGGCAACAGCGTTTGGGTCTCTTCAGCCTAGAAAAGAGACGCCTGAGGGGGGACATGATTGAGACACACAAAATTATGCAGGGGATGGACAGAGTGGATAGGGAGATGCTCTTTACACTCTCACATAACACCAGAACCAGGGGACATCTGCTAAAATTGAGTGTTGGGAGAGTTAGAACAGACAAGAGAAAATATTTCTTTACTCAGCGTGTGGTTGGTCTGTGGAACTCCTTGCCACAGGATGTGGTGATGGCGTCTAGCCTGGATGCCTTTAAAAGGGGATTGGACAAGTTTCTGGAGGAAAAATCCATTACGGGGTACAAGCCATGATGTGTATGCGCAACCTCCTGATTTTAGAAATGGGTTATGTCAGAATGCCAGATGCAGGGGAGGGCACCAGGATCAGGTCTCTTGTTATCTGGTGTGCTCCCTGGGGCATTTGGTGGGCCGCTGTGAGATACAGGAAGCTGGACTAGATGGGCCTATGGCCTGATCCAGTGGGGCTGTTCTTAAGTTCTTATGTTCTCTAGGCTTGAGGTAATTAGTAATCTGATCTTTCCAACACCGTTTGGTGACCCACCAAAAAGTTGGTCGCCACTCACAGTTTGGGAACCACTGGATTAGATGGTACCCACCCTTCCACATCAGTCAGAAAGCTTTCCTGTCAAAACGGCAAATGAACAAATTAACTAAAAAGGAACAATGAGTACTCAAACCTGGAGGTGGTTCAATTAATTAAAACTGAACGGCAAGCTACAGTGCAGTTGTAGCAGCTCTCACGGCAAAACAAAACATTTAATTAACTTAACAGACCACCGTTTGCAACAAACAATATTCAAATGGGGGGGGGAGGGGACAAGCAAGAAACACACAGACACACAAAAACACACACATACCCCAAACCACCCACCTATCCACAGTTGAGATGTTATTATTTCAAGTCTGGATATGTCAGTTGTACTGGGCACATCATGTTCGCTTTGCATTTTAACCTGCAGTGGATCAACTGTGACGTTCTCATAAAAAAGCAACAATGAAACATCTGGTGGAATGTGTGGTGCTATACAAAGCAGAGGAGGAAAGTCAGTTCTAAAATGTCCTCTCTCTTTTGGAAGATTGTGACTGCGAGGTCTAAAGCTCAATCCTGAGCATCGCTTGGGCCAACGCAAGTCGCTTGTGCTGGCCCAGTACTATTGTTTCCGAAAGAAGGTTAATGCTTTCTTCTAATACCCTCAGACACACCCTCTCCTCTTGGAGGCCTGTAGGGAACGCATTGCCCCACATTAGGAGCAGACCACAGGTTCACAACGTGCTCTGGTTGAATTCTACTACTGGCATGTAGATAGAAGTGGAGCAAAGGCCTCAGGTGAAGAACCAAAGGTGGCAGGTGAGGTGGCAGAACCCAGATGGTGAGATACAGATGGAAAACGGAAAACCTAGAGCAGTGATGAAACATTTTTGTTCTCATAGAGGTACACTGACCTCTACAAGGAGGCGATACAAGGACATCTGCAAGGGGGATCTGAAGGCCTTAGGAGTGGACCTCAACAGGTGGGAAACCCTGGCCTCTGAGCGGCCCGCTAGGAGGCAGGCTGTGCAGCATGGCCTTTGAAGAGACACTTGGCCAACAGTCTGAGGCAAAGAGGCAAAGAAGGAAGGCCCACAGCCAGGGAGACAGACCAGGGACAGACTGCACTTGCTCCCAGTGTGGAAGGGATTGTCACTCCCGAATCGGCCTTTACAGCCACAGTAGACGTTGTTCCAGAACCACCATTCAGAGCGCAATACCAGAGTCTGTAGAGACTGAAGGTTGCCAACTACTACTACACTGACCTCTACGATCTTCTCTGTGGTCTTCATCTCTTGTGAAGCCACTTCGGGGAGGCTCTTCCGGGTTCTGTGGCTCTGTCTCTAGGGCAACTGTCTGCAGAGGGACAATTTGTCACTACGGGTATTTGCCCTAGAATCAGCCACAGAACCCTGGAAGAGATTTTCAGCCATTTGCAGCACCCCCGTGGCACACCCATGAACCTTTCATGGCACACCGGTTGAAAATCACTGGCCTAGAGTGTTTCTCCAGCGTTGGTCAAGAGCCTAGACAGTGGTTCTCAAACTGGGACCCACCTGAAAAAAAAAGTGTCACTTTTCCAGCTGCTCAAGGCTCTGTGACTTTAATGGTGCTTGGGTTGCAGTGCTCCCAACAAGGAGGAGGTTGTTTAACCCTTGATGGGCATAGCCGAATGTGCCTGTCTGTTTCGCAAACCACCAAAAATTGGGTCATGACCCATTGGTGGGCCACAGACCCATAGTTTGAGAATCACTGGCCTAGAAGATTTTTTGTAAGTTATTAGAATAGGGACCCATCTTCCAGGAGAAGAAGGGGCATAGGAAGGGATGTCATAGCAAGTCTGGCAGAGTCTATCTAGCCATGCCAGGCCGTCTAGATCAGTCCACCAGCCCTCCAGCATTTCAGGCTGGAATTTTCCTCTGCCACCAAGGATTGAACCCAGGGTCCTCTCTCCATGCAAGGCAGATGCCCTTCCACTGAGCTACAGCACACAACACCTTGATGTAAAAAGTTAAATCTGTAAAAGAAAGGGATTATTAGCTACGGGGGAAGCCGGAGGCGCAGATAAACTTGGTTTGTCAATCTCCCATTCTGAAGCATTTAGGACTGAAAAGGAATTACAACATGGGAGTGTAAAAGGAAGAGGACGGGTGAGATTGCATTTTTCCTTCCATTCTTCTCGGAGGCCTGCTTATGACGGTTGATTGATTTCATGACATCTTCTGTTCTTTTTAGAGTCCAGGCTACAGGGGATGATTTGTCAGGATTGGAATACTTAATACTTTTAGTGAGCTTCACTCCAGCAGCGTTTATCTTATTCTGTATAGTTGACCGCCTGACCCCTTGGTGCTCAAGATCACCAAGATGAATGTTAAAAGATGGGGGAGGGGAAGCAAGGGGGCAGTGGAGAGAGGGAGGAAAGGGGGCTGACCAGCCAGAAAGTGAGCAGAGTGTTTTAACATTAGATTTCAGAGAGACAAAGGGCCAAACTACATGTCAAGGCAGTGATTTTCAGCCTTTTTCATCTCGCGGCACACTGGCAAGGCACTAAAATGGTCAAGGCACACCATCAGCTTTCTGACAATTAACAAGGCACACTGTGCTGTCAGTGGCAGCTCACATCCCCCAATGGTCCTACTGACAAATGACCCTCCCCCAAATTCCCATGGCACACCTGGGGACCATTGGGGGACACCAGTGCGCCACGGCACAGTGGTTGAACATGGCTGTGTTAAGGTGTAATGAGTGCATTGGCCTGGCGTAGGTGTTTGTGTAGGTGGTTTTAAATTGCACACAGTGGGGCAGAAGCAAAATGCAGAGACACCATGGGGGGGGGATTAATACTTTACCCCACTAGCCATCTGATCTGGTTGGCATATCTCTTTTTGCACATTATTTACAGGAGGGGGGGGGACTTTCTTCCAAATTTTTGCTCTGATTGGTCAATCACAATATTCATTCATTCATTCATTCATTCAAGAGGTTTACAGGTGATGCCTGCTTACCTGTCTCAGACCCCCCCAAGCCAAACCTATAGCAACCATCAATACAGTGTAACAAAGAACCAAAAAGGGGGGGGGGAGAAGGCAAGAAAAAGACAGAAAAAGTATGAACTTAGGGAAAAGTTTAAAAGAATTAATTGCCCTGCTCATTAACTGCTCTGCTATCAGTTGGCAATGTTTCTTGGTAAACTAACAAAGCGTCTAGCTAGCTAACCACAGACACCTGCAAGAGATGAACTTTAGAAGACAGCACCCATTTAATTAGATAAGCAAGCATCCTTGAACAAGTCAAAGCGAGACAAGGCTATTCCCCTTTTGAAAGTAATGAGAGAGCAAGAAGATGAAAGGGACAGAGTGGAAAGTATCAGGAAACTTCTGCTTTTGGAGACTCTGTTTGAATTGCAACTGAAATAAGAGGCAGGCCATAGGGGACTAAAAGTTACTTGGAAAACTTGAGAGAGCAAAGAAGCTGGCTGAAGCCTTAGTTCAGAGAGATTACACTGTAGCAGGTGCTAGGCGACCACTGAAGAGGAATGAGGTCACTTCTTAGCAAGGACATACACCACTACACCTGCCAATATCTTTCATGCTTTTTAGGGCAAAGGACATATCCCTTAATACCAATGTACTCAAGGTAACTGGTCACAATAGTTATATAGAATTAAGCTATAGAAGTTTTAGTTTAGTAAAGCTTCTGAAAACCCCTTTTAATAAAAGGAACCAGAGGCTATGTTAAGCAACAAGTGTAAAAGATAAAAGGACCGTATCAGGGTGCACTAACGAGATGGGCACGCCAAGAAACAGGTCTGAAGTTCTGCCAAAGATGAGGTCTTCACACCTGTGTTTGTACCCTCTTTAAATGAGGCTAGTAAGAGGACACGTCAAAATACTCTTACTTGAATTGATGGATGTGAATAAGGGTCAATACTGGAAACTTTGTGATTCAATATGTTTAATTGTTTAATTTCACCTTTTTTGGAGAGCTGTAACTTGAAGCTCACCTATGAGGTGTCTCTAATGTTATCTTTAGCCTATTAAGAGTTTGCCCCATCTATGATGCGGATTTTCAGCAAATAGAAAGTCTAGATTTCAAACAAAGAGCCGAGAATTGTATAAAAAGCGTCCCACTCCTCTGAAGAGGGCCTTCTGGAGTTGAGCTAAGTCTCCCAGAGGCCACAGACACGTCTTGCTGAAACAATAAACAGCCTTGATAGCCTTCCACCTCTCAGTATCTTGCTTATTTGGTCTCAGCGGCCCTGGACAGGCCCACCCCTGTCTACCAAATGGCGCTGCCCTTCTGGGCAGGGTACAACACAGGGATGGGCAAGGCAGGCATGGCTTGATTCAGATCCCCTCCCCCACAACTCAACTTGAGAACGAGTCCTAATGGGGGCGCTTTTTGAGTCACCCAGAGCGTTTTCACGACTCGAAAAGACTCGAGTCTGGAGTCGTTCCCTTTTAAAAAGCCACTGTGGAAAAAAACGGGGCTGCTGCTGTGTGTGTGTCGGAGTTCTCTTTATACACTCCCCTGATGTGCCCATCCCATCTGTAAGCAAGGCAGGAGGGGGTAGGACAGACTGTGAGAGAGAGGGGGCAGAAGTGGCAGGGAAGAGAAGGATCACGTTCAGCAGCTGCAAGGCTTACCAGGACAACCCAACCCAACCCTTTGCAGCTCTACTCAGAACTAGTCCCATTTGCATCAATCATTCAATGAGGCTTTCTCTTCCCAAGTAACAACAAAGCCATGTGTTAGAAAGTGTGATTGCTATGAACCGCCTCTCCCCACTTCCCTGCCTCCTCTCCCTCCCTGGGCTTCTCTAGCCAATCTTAAGGCAAGAACCCCCTTGGGATCCTCTTCTGCCCTACCTCACCCAAAGAAATACACCAGACCACTCATCCTTTGCCCAATGACCATGGGTTCCTTTAGATATGGGCAAGAGAGTCCACTCCCACCCTCCTGCCCGATACAAAAGCAAAACATTAACCCTTCCTTGCCTCCTGGCTGGAACTTCCTTGCTGCTTTCCCAGTCTGAATGATGGTTCCACAAGGTCTTTCACGCCACAAAACAAGCAAGCAACCACACCCAGATACAGACAGACTCCAGTGCGCACGTGTGGGAAATCAGTGCTGAGTCAAGTGGCCTCAGATTCGAGTCAATGCCCAAGTCATTGGCGCAGGTGACTCGAGTCTCCACAAGTCAGCCAAAAATGCTGACCTTTTGCGACTCAAACTCAAGTTCCTATCTCTGGAGATTTATATCCTGCCTTTCCCATGCTGAAGCAAATGCCCACAACGGCTAAGCACAGGCTTTAAAATGCAAGCCATAAATAAATATAAAGCAGTATAATGCATTCTGGAAGGTTCACATTTGATTTACAAAAGCTTGAATTGGCTCCATAAATACCCAGATCAGTTGTGTGTTCCTTAACAGACATATCCAAAGCTGCATCTGAGCTCTGACGATAAACAAAACCAAACAATTGTGACCAGGATTTCTCACCTGCCAAATGCAGGTAAATTGGTCTCTTATTTACTTGCATTTTTATAGACTGCATTTAGATTTCTAGTTGTAGTGAATAATTCATGGTCACTGTCTCTACAACGGTGACGTTGTGTGAGGTTCTCCAGCACAACGGCAGACCAGCTCTCACCTTCTGAAGTAGTAATCAGTAGTTTGCAACGTCAGAACCTCCCAATCAGAACTCAGGGCCAATGACATCTGTTTGGGTGACCTACTTGGCTCCAGGTTCATTTCAAGGTGCTGAATCTTACCCGTGGAGCCATCTCTGCTCCCTGGGGAAAGGGGAACCTTGCAAAGTGGGGTTTTCTTATATTTAGCTCTGGTCGTGTTTGGACAGTACAGATCAGGCCTCAACATGAGTAGGGGTTTCCACGTTGAGTCAAATCCGCAGATGTAAAATCCACGGATGACAAGGTCCAATTGTTCTAACTTTGTAAATTTGTCTATTTATATTTGTATATTCATGTATAACTGAGTAACTTCATATATATATAATCATACCAATAAACATGCTTCTCTTGCAGGCGGCTGAAGCCAGCACAAGCCAAATCATGACTGTAGTCAGGGTCACCTCTGCCACCGCCGCCATCTTAGGGTGGCCTCTTGGACACCCCCATGAAGCCTGGCACCTGGCCACCCTCTTCGTACACCACTGGACAGTGGGTCTGAAGCTTCAGGAACCATCCTAGACAGGTGGGCTCCCAACCCGGCTGATCTCTGATGGTGATGATCTCTAGGGGTGCCACCAGACATTGCACACAGCAGGTATGGACAGCATCAATGTTAATGATAACACACATTTGGCCAACACACATTTGGCTTCCTTAAACGTTACACCAATGGGTATATTTGGGGTGCGGATTCCAAAAATGGCATCCGTTTTGCCCTATCGCGTCTAGTTTTGGAGACACGGCATAGCCTCTTTAGTGAATGGTTCAAGCAGCTTCCTCATGAGGAAGCCTACACCACAGCTTCCTCATGGGGAAGCTGCTAGAACCATTCACTAATGAGGCTATACTATATCTCCAAAACTAGACGCGATAGGGCAAAACAGATGTCATTTTTGGAACTGGCACCCCAAATTCATATCAAATCACCATAAAGTTTGGGAAAAACTTTTCTGACCCTCAATTTTGTAGGCCTGTGTAACCAGGAATAAAACAAATTGTAGAGGTGACCCCAAAAGACACCCTCAATCTCATTTTTACAGGGGAAGAATGAAGTGTTCGTAGCTGCTATCTCCCTATAGGTATTGAAATTCAACTATAGGCTTCATAATTGAGAAGGAAATGAACCTTTTTTTCTGATTTAAGCACAGTCAGCTTTGACTGACGAAGAGGAACCCAAACTACAAGCAAGCAGCTACCTTCTATCAAATTACAAAGCTTTTTCTTTTTTTAATCAAAAGACCAAAACAGGCAGTAGATTGACCAGCTAACAGGTTTCCAGTGACCTAAGGGGGAATTTCTTGTTCCAGTTAACAGCCTCTGAAGAATGCTTTCTTTTGATTCTTGTCTCAGACACAAAAATGATTGTCCCATTTAACCAGTGTTCTATCGCGTATTCCGGAGAATTCTATTTACTTAGATGCTGGAGGAGCATTAAGCACACAATAGCGTGATTGTCTTTGGAGGAAAATTTTTCAAGATTGACATCCCCCCCCTCTTTTTCTGAAGAAAAAAAAAGGGTGTAGGGGGGAGATCAAAAAGCTAACTTTAATAGATGTTTGACTAAGGTCAGACTCCTCGGAAATGGAACACTGAAGATGAAAGCGGAGAAATAGATTTGGCTTTTGATCTCAGCCAAATCCATTTGGCATTGTTTAGCTTTTCTATAATGCTTCAGTTCTAGAGTGATATCATGGCCGAAATGAACTGCCTTTTTATTTGACTCTGTGTGTGTGTTTTAATAGCTTTTGTAAAACTTTAATATGTACCATTGGGCATGTTTCAGAAAAAAAAAATAGAAAAAGGCTTTGGCTACATGGTGATGCTACTTAGGACTGTTAAAGTTGAAGTGCTTCACTGATTAAGCAAGTTAGTGGAATACAATGAATGGGAAGGGGTTTGTTTGTTTTTCTGGATTCAGTGCTTCACCGGGTTTGGGGGACAGTTGCGTAGCTGAGGGTGGATCACAGGGATCACAGGACCCCGGGAGGCACACTTCCAGGGATGACAATGTGTGGCGATCACTGTGGCGATCTGGTCCCAGCAGTCCCGCACCCCCTCACTTGCAATCCCGTGCCCCCTTCAAACGTAACCAGAGCACTGCTGCAGTCCTGTCTGGAAGGAATTCTGAGGTCTCTGGAAGACCTTAAAATGTTACTGGGGAAAACTAGATGTTTTAAGGTCTTTAGAAGGCCTTCTGAGGCCCAAGGAGGCTATGTGTGCAGCTCTGGTCACATTCGGAGGGGTGCAGGTAAGGCGATGACCCTAGAAGGTATGCATTGGTGTGGTGTAGAACTCCTTCCAGCTATCCCACTGTTGGGGGGTGTTTTGGTGTCAGGAGGGGATGACATAAAAACTGGAGGCAGAAATTTGATATGGGGAGAGCTGCCAGAAAGCTGGAAGCAAGTGGGTACTTACTACGGATTGAACCTGCATGCAAAATAGGTGTCAGGACCTACCCAAGACCCAAGAGTCAGTATGACAAAGGCAGCCCTCCCTACTAAACGATGTGCCAGTGTACGCACCTCCTGCTCTCCAATGAACTAGCTCAGCACTCACCCCCACCCCACATTTCTTCTTCCCCCTTCCTTTTTCTATCCAAGGAGTGGACGGAGGAGGAGAAGCAGTGGAGGTAAGTAGGAAGGCCCCCTCCCAATCTGCTGCAACTGCTCCAGAGGGCCTCATGGAAGGGCCAGCCCAGACATGTAATCTACTATGGAATTACATTCTCTCTCCTGAATCACTGTCCAATGAGAGTGTTCTTCCCCCCCCCAGTGCGTGCCCTAGAGTCAACTCATTACACCTCTTCAGCCAGCCCACCCTCTCCCATTCATACTTATTGTCTAATGCACTGACTTGCATTATCCCAGCACAGACCTCCATACATACGTCAAGTTGAAAGCTTAAAACAATTTTTAAAATGGCACCACTAAGTGAACACAGCTGTGTCACTCACATATAGGTAGGGTTGCCAGATACAAAGGAGGAGAGCGTGCCTCTACCTTTCACCATTGTATAGAAGAGGAAGTTTGAGCAGGTGCAGCTCAAACAACACAGTCCTGGATCGTGCTGGAATCCCTAGCATGTATGCACTGCTGAAACAGAGATGCCTGCGTTGGCTCGGTCATGTCGTGAGAATGGATGATGGCCGGATCCCAAAGGATCTCCTCTATGGAGAACTCGTGCAAGGAAAGCGCCCTACAGGTAGACCACAGCTGCGATACAAGGACATCTGCAAGAGGGATCTGAAGGCCTTAGGAGTGGACCTCAACAGGTGGGAAACCCTGGCCTCTGAGCGGCCCGCTTGGAGGCAGGCTGTGCAGCATGGCCTTTCCCAGTTTGAAGAGACACTTGGCCAACAGACTGAGGCAAAGAAGGAAGGCCCATAGCCAGGGAGACAGACCAGGGACAGACTGCACTTGCTCCCAGTGTGGAAGGGATTGTCACTCCCGAATTGGCCTTTTCAGCCACACTAGACGCTGTTCCAGAACCACCATTCAGAACGCGATACCAGAGTCTTTTGAGACTGAAGGTTGCCAACATACTAGAAGAGGAAATTTGGGCAGGTGCAGCTCAACATGGAAGGGTTCAGAAAGTTGCACCTGCCCAAATTTCCTCTTCTATACAATGATGAAAGGTAGAGGCACTCTGTCCCCCTTTGTATCTGTTAACCCAGCAGTGTCTACCAGGAAATCCTGGTGCAGAGCCGGCTGGGAGAGCATAATATGGAAGTGGCTGGGCGGAGGGAACATGGGGAGAGATTGGCAGCGACAATGGCAGTCTCTCCTGCGAAACGGGAAGCTCCATTCATAGAGGGGAGGAGTTAGCAAGGGCGCTGGATCCAGCCCCGTGGGCTGCAGTTTGGAGCATGCTGCACTAAGCATTTAGAGATAGGCTACCTCTGGAACTTGGAGGTTGCACGTATTGTGACTTGTTACTTTTCGTGAACTTTTCCTCCATCAATCTGTCCAGCCCCCTATTTCAAGGCATCTAGGCCAGGTGCCATCACCACATCTTGTGGCAAGGAGTTCCACAGATTATGTGCTAGCTACCGTATTTTTCGCTCCATAAGACGCACCTGACCATAAGACGCACCTATTTTTTAGAGGAGGAAAACAGGAAAAAAAATATTCTGAACCAAATAGTGTAATAAAATATTTAATAAACTATAACAGAATAACATTTGAACCATCCCCCCCTTCTTAGGCTGAATGGGATCATAAACTGGCATGAAGATCCCTCCCTTTATTAGGGTGAATGGGATCATAAACTGGCATGAAGACGCCCCTTCATTAAGGTCCCCAATGTGCACTCTTTTTTGCAGTATTCGCTCCATAAGACGCACACACTTTTCCCCCCACTTTGGGGGGGGGGGAAGTGCGTCTTATGGAGCGAAAAATACGGTAAATCAATAAAAAGAAAAGAAAAAAAAACACTTGTTGGTTTTGAAAAAGGAGAGAGGAATGGGAGCTGTGGGCCGGTGCATGTGAGATCTCATGATCTCTCAGTGGATCTTTGGCCAGTCCTGGGTTTCCAGCCATGTCTGTTATGGGGGGGCAACTGCAGTAAATGTAGGCATCTCATTTCACTTCTCCACCTTTAATGTCTGCACAGGCACAGCAGGTAATTATGTAAGAAAAAGAAAAAGGAGTGCACTTGGAAAACTTCCCTTTGAATGCAAGTGAAAACAATATGGAAATCAGCAAAATAATGTTTTATGAATTAGGTTATTAGTATGAAAATCGAAGGGCATTCCCCATCTGCTGGAACAGAACACGTGACTGATTTATGCCATGGAGACTGAATTATTGATACATAGGCTTATATATTATATTTTATGTGGGGTATCAAGGGAGAAGACCATCTGGCACCGAGGCATCAAGATGAACACCTTTGCCTAAATAAACAGTAACAACCAGATACCGAAGCAATCACACAGAGGTGAGGGCTTTTGTGCTCGCTGGTTTCCCCTTCTAGGAAACTTTTCCAGGCAGACGCAGAACGAGACCAATGTAGCAGAACTCAACTGCGCTAAAGAGGTCTTGTTTTAAACAGGGAGCCCAATATATTGAGACATACAATGATTGAGACATACAAAATTATGCAGGGGATGGACAGAGTGGATAGGGAGATGCTCTTTACACTCTCTGTGTAAATTGCATGCATTGGGAGATGCTCTTTACACTCTCACATAACACCAGAACCAGGGGACATCCGCTAAAATTGAGTGTTGGGAGAGTTAGAACAGACAAGAGAAAATATTTCTTTACTCAGCGTGTGGCTGGTCTGTGGAACACCTTGCCACAGGATGTGGTGACGGCATCTGGCCTGGATGCCTTTAAAAGGGGATTGGACAAGTTTCTGGAGGAAAAATCCATTACAGGGTACAAGCCATGATGTGTATGTGCAACCTCCTGATTTTAGAAATGGGTTATGTCAGAATGCCAGATGCAAGGGAGGGCACCAGGATGAGGTCTCTTGTTATCTGGTGTGCTCCCTGGGGCATTTGATGGGCCGCTGTGAGATACAGGAAGCTGGACTAGATGGGCCTATGGCCTGATCCAGTGGGGCTGTTCTTATGTTCTTATATAAACAGTGAGTCTCAGGAGAACGTCTGGAGAGCATCTGCAAGTTCCTCTCCTTTTAGGACTGATCTGAACCCTTCTCCTCCAATTTCTCAACAACAGTGGACCCTGTATCCACAGGGGATTCGTTCCAGTTCACACCGCGGATTCCGAATTCTGTGGGTAATGAGATCCATGTGGGGGGGTAGCAAACTCTCTGCTGACACCGTGGAGGCTAGATATGGCCTCTGGGGGCCAGCACACCTCTGTGTGCCAGCGTGGCTTACTCGGAGGGAGGCGCAAATGTTTGCGACCTTCCCGGGCCAGCTCAAGGAACTTGCGCTAGCCCAGGGCACACCTAGGATTGCGCCCCCAGTAACCAGCTCCTCCTGGTTGCCATATACAGGCACCCCCTCCATATCCACTGATCCAGTATCTGCAGATTCAGTTATCCGCAGATCTGGGGTACTCATGCGCCCCCCCCCCGGACCCATTACAGTACCTTTGTTTTTGTGTAGTAGCACTTGAAGCACGGGTGCTTCTTGCTTAAACTAGGGAACATTCTTGCTTCACTGAAGGACATGATGTGCGGACAGCCTGCACACTACACAGAAGAGACTTGTTGTTGGCATCCTTCAGTCTCGGAAGACTATGGTGTCACGCTCTGATTGGTGGTTCTGGAACAGAGTGTCCTCTCCAGTGCGCGAAGCCTGGGTAAAGTAGGTATGGAGGATAGGCTGTTACCCATGCAGCAAATCCCCCCTCTCCACGTCGCTGAAATGGTCCAATGGAAAGGCAGAAGCCAATACGCTTGGTTCCAGCGGCGTCACAGGAGTTGCCAGAACGTGACTGTGTTCAGCCATGAACTGCCTCAGGGACTCCGGCTCCGGATTTTGCCTCGAGGTTGACTCCTGAAGCCTTTTCCATAACTGGATGTAGCCACAAGGCAGTGGAGGTTTGGGATCAGAGGTTTCCTTCTCTCAGATGAGCTGCCTTCCCAGGCTGACGAGTCCCATCTACCCAGTGGCTGTTAAGTCGCCTCTTACGACAAGTACAGCCAAACAGAAGTCACAGTACAGAAGCCAAACAGTACAGTCACAGAAGAGACTAACTGGAACGTTAACAGGAAGCAGGAACTGGCAACCAGATGTGGTGCCCAAACCTGGACACCATACTTCGGATCTGTACAATTGCATTATGCTGGCTCTCCCTTTTTTAATGATCAGAAGCATGGAACTGACCTTCTTTACAGCCACCACATACTGCGTCAACACTTTCTTTGAGGTGTCCACCAGCACCCCAAGATCTTTCTCTTGATCCTTTACAGACAGCCCAGAACCCATCAGTGCATATGTGAAATGTTAATGTCGAGCACCACTCTACAATTTACAGGTGGCCAGTTGGAAGGGTACCTTCATTACAAGTTTGCTAAAGGTGCTGATCCAATCCTGCCTGCCCCTTGTCTATACCAGTGTAGGGTAGTGGCTAGAGCAGGGGTCTCTTTTTGGCCAGAGGGCCGCATCAAATATCTGGTGCGGTGTGGAGGGCCGGAAAAAAATTTAAATATAAAATTTAAATAAATGAATAAGAGATGGAACTCAGATGAGTGAATAACTGAAAAAATAGGCTCATTCATTCAACTTCTCTGGCCCTCAGAACACCCTCCAGACAAAATCAGAGCATGATTCTGGTTATGCTCAGTTGAGTGGGCCAGAGGCTTTCAGGGGACAAGAGGTTGGCCGCGGGCCGGAAAGAGGCTTGCTGCGGGCTGCATCTGGTTTGGAGACCCCTGGGCTAGAGTGATGTGCAGAAACTCAGATCTGCAAAGTGATCGAGTTTGGAGCAGTCAAATCTCAGATCAGAAGGAAGTTACACATACCCATCACGACTGGAACCTGTGATGGATTTTTCTTCCAGAAATCTGTCCAATCCCCTTTTAAAGGCATCTAGACCAGACACCACCACCACATCCTGTGACAAGCAGTCCCACAGATCAATTACACACTGGCTAAAGAAATATTTCCTTTCAAAGGCATCTAGGCCAGACACCACCACCACATCCTGTGTCAAGGAGTCCCACAGATCAATTACACACTGGCTAAAGAAATATTTCCTTTCAAAGGCATCTAGGCCAGACACCATCACCACATCCTGTGGCAAGGAGTCCCACAGATCAATTACACACTGGCTAAAGAAATATTTCCTTTTAAAGGCATCTAGGTCAGACACCATCACCACATCCTGTGACAAGGAGTCCCACAGATCAATTACACCCTGGCTAAAGAAATATTTCCTTTTAAAGGCATCTAGGTCAGACACCATCACCACATCTCGTGGCAAGGAGTTCCACAGATGAATTACACACCGGCTAAAGAAATATTTTACATCCTGTGGTAAGGAGTTCCACAGATCAATTACACACTGGCTAAAGAAATATTTCCTTTGTCTGTTCTAAGTCTCCTGACACTCAATTTTAGTGGATGTCCCCTGGTTCTGGGGTTGTGAGAGAGGGAAAAGAACATCCCTCTATCCCTTTATCCACCCCCTGCATAATTCTGTATGTCTTGATTTTGTATATCCTAGCAAACTTCACAAGGTGGTTGTAGGCTATGGCAGAAAGGATGATGCACTCCATCTGGAGCTCTTTGGAAGAAGGGTGGGATAAAAATAAGCAATGAGCCCACACCAGCCACAATCAAAAACATCATCATCAAGTTTAAAAACAAATAAAATACACTTTTGGATCGAAAGGAAAGGGGGAGAACCAAGGAAGAATCACATTCAGGAAATGGCAAACAAAATTTTCTGTTGTCCCACCATCCACAGCCATGAGATACTTTTCCCCCATCTGTTCTTATTGCAAGGTAAGGAGGGCTAAGACTTATCAAACTATAAATTATAATTGCTTATACTAAGTGTACTAGGTGTACTATTATTAGGTGTACCAGGTGTACTAGGGTACTTATATTTATAGTAGGTAGTATACTATGAATACTAGTATACTAGTAGTACACTATACTACTAGGTATACTAGGTATACTACAAGTATACTACTATACTACTAGGTAGTATACTATGTTGTTGGCAACCTTCAGTCTCGAAAGACTATGGTATCGCGCTCTGAAAGATGGTTCTGGAACAGCGTCTAGTGTGGCTGAAAAGGCCGATTCGGGAGTGGCAATCCCTTCCACACTGGGAGCAAGTGCAGTCTGTCCCTGGTCTGTCTCCCTGGCTATGGGCCTTCCTTCTTTGCCTCTTAGCCTCAGACTGTTGGCAAAGTGTCTCTTCAAACTGGGAAAGGCCATGCTGCACAGCCTGCCTCCAAGCGGGCCGCTCAGAGGCCAGGGTTTCCCACTTGCTGAGGTCCACTCCTAAGGCCTTCAGATCCCTATTGCAGATGTCCTTGCATCGCAGCTGTGGTCTACCTGTAGGGTGCTTTCCTTGCACGAGTATACTAGGTAGTATACTAGGAAGGTAGTATACTAAGTATACTTATGCTTCTACTAGGTGTATTTGGTAGGTGGTATAGGGGGTATAAACAAAGTCAGCAGAAAAATGGGTCTCAAGGAAATGAGCAGCTTTGTTGTTTTTTTCCCCTTTCCTAGAACAAAAACTCCCAATGCAACCAATAGAAGCCACAACAATAATGAGATTTTTTTAAAAAAATAAACCAAAGCAGAAAACAACAAATCCATTATGCGGAGTTCCCACCCAGAATCCTGGAAATGGGACAACTCACTGTCTGTTCTGATTTTATTTACTCAGAGCAGAGAGATGAGAAGGGAGGTCTGTGAGCCTGGATATCAGCTGGCTGAAGTCATAACTTCCAATTGCATTTAATACGCAGATGACCGATTGTTGTTGTCTTCCGTTCACATCTTTTCCTCTTTGGCCAACGAGAACAGAAGGCAAAGATGTTGGCTTGTCCCCTGGTACATTAGTATTCATTACGGCGAAAAGCAAATGAATCTCGTTTAATCTACCCTAAGACATTAACATCTAATAACAATATTAAACTCATATTACAGGTCTTCAATGCGTGGCATTAGTAATGCTGTTGAGTTTAATAAGAAAAGATGTGATCGTAGAGACAGGCAGATCTGCAAGTTAACAATTTTCACTGCTTGACCAGATCCAACGCTACCTGAGGTGGTCGGTTTTTTATTTCTGAGATAGACAGTTGGACAGACAGATCAGAAAACACAAAATCTACACAATGGACCAGATTGTGGTGTGATGGTTAGAGCACAGGACTTGACTAGGAGGTCGTGAATTCAAGTGGATCAAACCAGCCATGAAGCTCACTGAGAGTACACCTTGGGTCACCTGGTGTCTCTCAGTCTAATCTAGCTGGCTGCTTTGGGAACTTTTTGAAGAGGAGAAAAGGATCAAGAGTTTAAGGGGTAAAAAACGTGCCCTCCATCAACAAGATAGCAAGGACCCTGTTAATCTAGTGAGGGAGTCCATTTAAGAACTATACAACTTATCAAATGAGAACTTTAGAGATGACTGGAGAGACAGCAAATCTGATTTCACTATTTCATTCACTATTTTAAAAGATTCGTGATTTGAATACAGGACTGGAGAGAAGAGAGAGAAATCCTTTACTGGGTAAACACACTTTGAAAGCTTCCCTGCACATCTGCTTTGCACCTGTGCATGTAAATTGCAAGGAATAAGCTATCTTGACACGAAAGGGCAATTAAATTTTTTTTTTATAAAATCATTCTACCTGCACTAAGAAACTGGTTTCATAGTCAGTTTGGAGGATGTATGAACATGAGGTTGCTCAGAAGTCCCCTGTAAACTCTTCTGTGCTCTCAGAAGGATTCCAAAACTAATAAAGAAAGAAAATAATATAATTCTAAGAAGCATTTATCTCTCCATATTTACACATGCTTGCAAACTGCAGGAGCTCAGCTCTTTGCAGGGTAATTCGCAGCTACCTTGCAAACTGTAGGAGCTCAGCTCCTTGCAGGGTAATTCGCAGCTACCGTGCAAACTGCAGGAGCTCAGCTCTTTGTAGGGTAATTCGCAGCTACCTTGCAAACTGCAGGAGCTCAGCTCCTTGCAGGGTAATTTGCAGCTACCTTGCAAACTGCAGGAGCTCAGCTCTTTGCAAGGTAATTCACAGCTACCTTGCAAACTGCAGGAGCTCAGCTCTTTGCAGGGTAATTCACAGCTACCTTGCAAACTGCAGGAGCTCTGCTCCTTGCAGGGCAACTAGCAGCTACCTGATTTTCGAACAGCCTCAGGGCTTGAGACAATTAGTTATCTGATCTTTCTATCACATTCAGCCCCCTCTCTGCCCTGTCCCACTCCTGGACTGGTCACTGGCATCGATAGGGGGTGCGGGGGGTGCACCAAGCGACATGCCCAGGGGGTGACATCACTACTTAACAAAATTGTTCAAATCTTGGTATTTTTGAATAATGCCATCATGTTATATATCCATCAATGTGCAATGTCAAGCAGAATACAATGAAATAAACCACAACACAAGATCGCTATTCTATCAAACGTTATAGCCAAAAACCAGCAGGGGCAAGGTGACGGTACATCTCCACGTCCACTGCACGGGAGGAGGTCCATCATAGCGGTGATGTGCAGGCCTCCTGCTGGAGGTCTCCTTGAAATAAGGGGACATTTGTCCCCATATCCTGGGGTAAGCTCCTGCAGCCTAATGAAGGAGGTGGACCTCCAGTGGACCTCTGTCACTCTACTGGTGAACCTCTGTCACTCTGGACCTCTGGTGGACTTCTGTCACTCTACTGGTGGACCTCTGTCACTCTGGACCTCTGGTGGACCTCTGTCACTCTACTGGTGGACCTCTGTCACTCTGGACCTCTGGTGGACTTCTGTCACTCTGGACCTCCGGTGGACCTCTGTCACTCTACTGGTGAACCTCTGTCACTCTGTACCTCCGGTGGACCTCTGTCACTCTACTGGTGGACCTCTGTCACTCTGGACCTCCGGTGGACCTCTGTCACTCTACTGGTGGACCTCTGTCACTCTGGACCTCCGGTGGACCTCTGTCACTATACTGGTGAACCTCTGTCACTCTGGACCTCTGGTGGTCCTCTGTCACTCTACTGGTGGCAGCAGGAACACTCTTGCTTTCCCACCAGCAACCTGGGCATTGTGCCCTTTACAGCGCTTTTGCAGCAGCTCGTGCCAGCAGAATGCATGTTCTTTCACCACAGGCCCTTGAGAAGATTGTGCCATAAGCCCCTGTGGGCTAGGAGAACAAAAGTCCCCTTCCCCCAAGGAGTATTCCGGTGGTGGTGGCTGTGTGGCCACAAGATGCAGTGGTAGCTGCTTTTGGCTTTGCAGTCACATTGACAGTAAGCCCCACTGACAACAGTGGAGCTTACTTCTGAGTAAACACATAGGATCGGGCTGCAAATCTTTTCACCGCAAGGCCACACTAGCTCTCATGAAATATAACATTCCCCAACACGATCGCATCATGTGGGACTTCTATTGAAAACAGAGAGATGCTGTTAATTCTGCTTCACTATTTATTCTCCTAAACGTTAAAAAAAAACACACACACACACCATTTGACGTCAGATTGCGCTTAATTGCTTGCCAAATTATATTTCAATCAAAGCCATTGTTTGGGTTATGAGGAATGTCTCCAAACTGTCCATTTGAAAACAATTAGCAGTTCCTTTTAATCAATGATTTTATTTTTATTTTTTTTTAAGTAGGGATGTCCATTATTTAATTGAACATGCATCTGCGAGGAGGGGAAATAAAATTGGTCTCAGGCTACACATCTTTTGTTATATGAAGCTGTTTTCAGGAACCTTTAAGGGTGCTCGTGTCATGAAACTTTTATTAACAGGGAAGTTGGGAGCTTCTCCAAGAACAGATACGGACAACTTAATTTCATTACTTTTATCTAGGCACATTCTCCCCCCCCCTTTGCCCATTCACATAAACTTTGTGTGGGTATAATTGCTTCTGCTTGCCCCGCTGGTTTGAAAAAAGACTGAATCAAGACAATTCTGCATACAAATGTCCATTAAGTTTGTGGATAATTTTAGGGCCCAATCCTAGGCAACTTTCCAGCACCGATGCAGCAGCAATGCAGCCCTGAGGTGAGGGAACAAACAATCCCTTACTTTGCGCAGGCCTCCATGACTGCCCCTCCACACAGAATGCCATGCGCACCCTATTGGCACAGATGCACCAGTGCTGGAAATTTGGATAGCATTGGGCCCTTTAATTTCCGCCTCCTTCTTCAAGAGGAAATGGAATGTCCACAACCCTAGGCGTGTCTGCTTAGATGAAAGTTCCAGATAAGGGTATTACTCTCAGATAAGTACACAAGGATTGCAGCATACCCCCAGCAGTTTGTCATTGGCCCCTCTGCATGCACTAAATGAGTTTCTTTCAGCAAACAGTTGCTGCCATTCTGCCAGGATTAGGACATACAGGTAAGTCCCCCGTATCCACAATGGTTCCATTCCGGAATCCCA